>NW_024472011.1:0-1000 GCF_017654505.1 Polyodon spathula | reverse complement strand
TATATATATATATATATTTTATATATAATATATTTAAATATTATACAATATGTTGTTTCAAAGAAGCCCTTCAAGGTGCAAAAACCACCGTCAGATTGTGATTCGGTACACTCGATATTGAATCACAGGGGTTCCAGTCATGAAGCTCTGGTTCTAATTTGGAACGCAGTAAAGAAAGAGGAAGGATCTTTTTGCTCAGTGATAAGAATGGTTATTTATAGAACTGACACATTGATGGTTCCAGGAAAGCCTGAGTGTTCTAGACTGAGCCCCCGCTGGAACCCTGTGTTCTGCCCCCTTTCTGAACGGGGGTGTGTGCAGTGCCTGGGTCTGTTTTAAATGAGACCATGACCTCAGGTAAGCGGTATGCCCGGAGCGCTGGCTCGTCTGGCACCTTCTCCCCAAGCCGGGGCACGTCCCGCGGTTATAAATGGCTCATTTGTTGCTATTTTTAGCCCAGGATTGTAAATAGAAAACGGGATGGCGTGCAAAACTTAGCAACAGTGGCATTGTTTGCCATGGAGCAGTGAAATATGTGCAGAGAGGGTTTAGTGAAAGGGGGAGGAATTTGGGAGAAGTCACTCAGACTTCGAGACTGCAAACTTGTTATTTATTTATTTGTGTATTTATTTTCTGTAAATACAGTGTGAAACACTTGAAATGAAAGCCATGTATTCTTTATTTAGAGTTCAGGCTGTAGTTTCAGGAACACACAAGGAAATAAAAGCACTTTCGTTTTTGAGTTAATTCTGTCAAGAGCTTCCTAGCAGTTCTATTTTTAAACTGCAGAAAGATCAAGGCAATGGTTTTATAATTGCTCGATTTGTTAGTTGCTTGACTAAAGGCAAACTTATTTGGCATCTCTCGTGCTTGAGCCGAGGGTCCCAGCCGTTCTTGCATTTAGAACAGCCTCAAGTTAAATAAGTTACGTTTGTTAACCCTATGAAAAGTCTCTCTTGTTAAATAACGATTTGTTTTTGTGTTACACTTCATTTGTATT
>NW_024472010.1:0-12638 GCF_017654505.1 Polyodon spathula | reverse complement strand
AAGTGGTATTTACAACATCATTTGTGTTACTGAAGTGTGCGGTTGTTTATTTTTAAACAAAAATGAAGACAAGATTGCCAAATATGAATGCGCTTAATTTCAGATTAACAAATGCAAAGGAAAAAAAAGGACGAATGTGTTACTATTAAACGTTATGAACTTGAAAACCGCTGAACAATTTTAAGATCTTTACAAAAGTAAATTAATGTATTATGTGTTGGTTTAAATGCAGCACACTGCTGACACGATAAGTTCTAGGTGTGTGATCGTCAGCGCACGGGTTCCAGACAGCATGGTACAGTAAGATCTAGGTGTGTGATCGTCAGCGCACGGGTTCAAGACAGCATGGTACAGTAAGATCTAGGTGTGTGATCGTCAGCGCACGGGTTCCAGACAGCATGGTACAGTAAGATCTAGGTGTGTGATCGTCAGCGCACTGGTTCCAGACAGCATGGTACAGTAAGATCTAGGTGTGTGATCGTCAGCGCACGGGTTCCAGACAGCATGGTACAGTATTGTCATTATCGTGTCTTTGATTTCGCTCGGTGTGATTTTTGGTGTCTGGTTCCCTGCTCTGGTTTAAGCACACGTATTATCACCTGCAGTAAAAACCAAACACCTGCACATTTTTTTTTTCTTGTTCAATTAAATATATGTAACGAGCCACCTTGCTTGGACCAGCAGAAAGTATTCATCTAACAGATTTAAAAAAGCGAATCTGTAATATGTACAGCAAAGATTTCCGCACAACACTGTGTTGAAAAGTGGAACCGATAAAAGGGCTGCGGGCAGATGTCTGAAAGGGAATAAACAACTTGTATTGATTATAAAGAAGCAAACAGGTGGGAATGTGTGGAATGTCCAAGATGATGTTGAAAAAGTCAACCCCCAAACACACACACACACGTAAACACTCACACACTGACACACACTGAAACACACTGACACCCACGAACACACACACACACACACCCAGCACACACAAACTGACACCCACGCACGCACACACAATGACACTGACACACACAAACAAACACACACACACACATAATTCCTTGGTGTTTCCAGCCATATGCTTTGTTCTGGGTTTGAATAAAGTAACAGAACAACGCTTCATATTTTGAACTCTGAACAAGCAAATATTATATGGGGCAACATTTGCACATAAAAAATAAAAAAAAACTCCAAAGATTCTAAATTAGAATTTTATTTCATCATGATGGATGTATCGGCCACAGGAATTCAATCAATGCATTTGTGTTTTTTTATTTAAGGAATAACATTTACAGATTAGTTTTTTTTGTTGAAGGAACTTTTGAGTTTATTTTAAAAGAAGGCAGCAGTGAAAGATTAGCAGACAAATCGCACATTTTTGTGATGTCGTCTATCAAAGTTAGCGGACTTCAGTAATTGAAATTATGAACCCTTTCAGAGTACGTGTGTTTGTTAGACGTTTAGAATGAATAAAGAGAAATGTGCTTCAAAGGGTATTGTATAAATTATTGAAACTCAGCCGATCATGTGTGCTGTATTTGTTAGGCGCTCTATATGTGTGTTCTTAAAGGAGGTTCTGTTAAAACGATAACAATCGCTGGTATGGAAAATTGCGCTTCCTTAACTCCAGTGAATGCTTCATTGTGGGGAAGGATTTGACTAAGCCTGCAACTGACAAATATACCCTGATCTCAGATATCTGAGGAACTTTTAACTGGCCTCCGTATACCAGGAAAAAAACCTGAGGGTTGCATTGTGAGGATACGGAACACACACACACACACACGCATGCACGCACACGCACACAAGCACGCACACATTTAAAGTTCCATATCTCTTTACTCCCCCTGCTTTGTGAGATGGAGCTGGACAGTATAGCACACTATACACATGTTCTGTGCTGGGGGCACTTTAAGCCACAGTCTCATATTTGTGCAGTGGGTGGGAGAGAGCTTGGCTTCAGTGGATGCTTTGTCTTTCTTTTTATTGTGGGTAACGTTTTATTTTTTGTTGTTTTGTTTCTTTCTTTATTTTGGTACATAATGGATGCAGTGTATTTTGAGGTGCTCACAAGTCTTTATTTGTTCTGGACATTCTCTATTTGTCACACGCATTCCGCAGGATTATTGGTCTGCTTGTTTTGGTGTTTTTTTTAACTGTTGCATTTCATATTGATGTGCAGTTAGAATGTGTTTGGGGGCAGACTACAGAAAGTTGACTCTCTATTGCAAATATGAATATTGTTCCTTTTTTTTTTTTGCTGTTCATTGCCTGTAATTATGGTGCATTGATTTTACTGTCTGATTACAACAGTAACCAAAATATTACAGTTTGTAAAAATGAAAAATAATCTCACAAAACTTGCTTTTGTCATAACAGGACAGTCGTTTAAGATATGCAGGTAAGATAGTTCAAGACTAGAATGTCTGATGTTGCACAGCATGTTGGGAACAGGAATTGCTGTGGACATTTTCACCTGGTTATAGTAGTATATTGCTGTTACTGGTGCATGTATTTTGGGTGAGGAAATTTCATGTTTTGTGGCACTTGGTCTCCAAGCAGACCTCATTACCTGGAGAAATCTCTACAGTGTTGACATCATTCCTTTTTCTTCTTTGTTTGTTTATGAAACTGTTTTCCAGACCAACCTGTGAACTCTTTGATCGGGATTTGAGTAGCTTCAAGGTAAATAGTTTGACCAAAATAGTTTTTCTGTTGCACTAAAACAACGTTTAAAAAATAAGAAACCCAACGTACTGGTTAATCCTGTAATGTGGGAGTGCTGCGCTCTGCTGCACCCTGGCACTGTCTCGTCCCGGGACAGTGTCCTCAAATAAGAAAGGGCTCAATGGCAGACAGGCCATTGCTTTGCTTGGAATATGTAATGTACCTCTTTTAGAAATGTTTCTAGCTGCTTCAGCTGGATTGCCCTTGTTGCCTTGTTGCTCCAGGGGATCGTTTGCAGTCCTCGGTGACGAACGTTACACAGAACTGTCTCCTTCAACTAAAAAGCACAAGACATGATGTGCTGCTTTACTTTAACTCTGCAAAACTGGAACAGCCATCTACTGTTACTGGAAATACAAAATAAGCGAATGCTATTTTCAGGGTGAATCTTCTCTCCAATGTCCCGATAGTGAATTATTAAATAATGTTTGACTGCTTTCGTTAGAGTAGCTAACACTCTAACGGAATCCATTGAGAATGCATGCTGTTTAAAAATACAATGCATGCATTTTCTTTACATTGTGTGTATTTATATGGACAGGGCAAAGGCACAATAGACTTGATTTCACCACCTGTATGCCCAGGTGTATTTAAATATATTGATATTGAAATGTATTATAAACAGCTCCCAATTGAAAGCTCAGTGAATAGGGTGCAGAATGAATGCTGCAGTATGTGAATGTGCAGTATCAGCACAGGACTCTATGAATTAGAGCAGTGTCAGCGCAGGACTGATATCAATTAGAGCAGTGTCAGCGCAGGACTGATATCAATTAGAGCAGTGTCAGCGCAGGACTGATATCAATTAGAGCAGTGTCAGCGCAGGACTGATATCAATTAGAACAGTGTCAGCACGGGACTCTGATATCAATTAGAGCAGTGTCAGCGCGGGACTGATATCAACTAGAGTAGTGTCAGCACAGGACTGATATCAACTAGAGTAGTGTCAGCACAGGACTCTGGTATCAATTAGAGTAGTGTCAGCACAGGACTGATATCAACTAGAGCAGTGTCAGCACAGGACTGATATCAATTAGAGCAGTGTCAGCACAGGACTGATATCAATTAGAGTAGTGTCAGCACAGGACTCTGATATCAATTAGAGCAGTGTCAGCACAGGACTCTGATATCAATTAGAGCAGTGTCAGCACAGGACTTTGATATCAATTAGAGCAGTGTCAGCACAGGACTCTATCAATTAGAGCAGTGTCAGCGCAGGACTCTGATATCAATTATAGCAGTGTCAGCACAGGACTGATATCAGTTAGAGCAGTGTCAGCACGGGACTCTGATATCAATTAGAGCAGTGTCAGTACGGGACTCTGATATCAACTAGAGCAGTGTCAGCACAGGACTTTGATATCAATTAGAGCAGTGTCAGCACAGGACTCTGATATCAATTAGAGCAGTGTCAGCACAGGACTCTGATATCAGTTAGAGCAGTGTCAGCACAGGACTCTGATATCAATTAGAGCAGTGTCAGCACAGGACTGATATCAGTTAGAGCAGTGTCAGCACAGGACTCTGATATCAATTAGAGCAGTGTCAGCACAGGACTCTGATATCAATTAGAGCAGTGTCAGCACAGGACTGATATCAATTAGAGCAGTGTCAGCACAGGACTCTGATATCAATTAGAGCAGTGTCAGCACAGGACTCTGATATCAATTAGAGCAGTGTCAGCACAGGACTCTGATATCAATTAGAGCAGTGTCAGCACAGGACTGATATCAATTAGAGCAGTGTCAGCACAGGACTCTGATATCAATTAGAGCAGTGTCAGCACAGGACTCTGATATCAATTAGAGCAGTGTCAGCACAGGACTCTGATATCAATTAGAGCAGTGTCAGCACAGGACTGATATCAATTAGAGCAGTGTCAGCACAGGACTCTGATATCAATTAGAGCAGTGTCAGCACAGGACTGATATCAATTAGAGCAGTGTCAGCACAGGACTCTGATATCAATTAGAGCAGTGTCAGCACAGGACTGATATCAATTAGAGCAGTGTCAGCACAGGACTCTGATATCAATTAGAGCAGTGTCAGCACAGGACTGATATCAATTAGAGCAGTGTCAGCACAGGACTCTGATATCAATTAGAGCAGTGTCAGCACAGGACTGATATCAATTAGAGCAGTGTCAGCACAGGACTCTGATATCAATTAGAGCAGTGTCAGCACAGGACTCTGATATCAATTAGAGCAGTGTCAGCACAGGACTCTGATATCAATTAGAGCAGTGTCAGCACAGGACTCTGATATCAATTAGAGCAGTGTCAGCACAGGACTGATATCAATTAGAGCAGTGTCAGCACAGGACTCTGATATCAATTAGAGCAGTGTCAGCACAGGACTGATATCAGTTAGAGCAGTGTCAGCACAGGACTCTGATATCAATTAGAGCAGTGTCAGCACAGGACTGATATCAATTAGAGCAGTGTCAGCACAGGACTCTGATATCAATTAGAGCAGTGTCAGCACAGGACTCTGATATCAATTAGAGCAGTGTCAGCACAGGACTGATATCAATTAGAGCAGTGTCAGCACAGGACTCTGATATCAATTAGAGCAGTGTCAGCACAGGACTCTGATATCAATTAGAGCAGTGTCAGCACAGGACTGATATCAATTAGAGCAGTGTCAGCACAGGACTGATATCAATTAGAGCAGTGTCAGCACAGGACTCTGATATCAATTAGAGCAGTGTCAGCACAGGACTCTGATATCAATTAGAGCAGTGTCAGCACAGGACTGATATCAATTAGAGCAGTGTCAGCACAGGACTCTGATATCAATTAGAGCAGTGTCAGCACAGGACTCTGATATCAATTAGAGCAGTGTCAGCACAGGACTCTGATATCAATTAGAGCAGTGTCAGCACAGGACTGATATCAATTAGAGCAGTGTCAGCACGGGACTCTGATATCAATTAGAGCAGTGTCAGCACAGGACTGATATCAATTAGAGCAGTGTCAGCACAGGACTCTGATATCAATTAGAGCAGTGTCAGCACAGGACTGATATCAATTAGAGCAGTGTCAGCACAGGACTCTGATATCAATTAGAGCAGTGTCAGCACAGGACTGATATCAATTAGAGCAGTGTCAGCACAGGACTCTGATATCAATTAGAGCAGTGTCAGCACAGGACTCTGATATCAATTAGAGCAGTGTCAGCACAGGACTCTGATATCAATTAGAGCAGTGTCAGCACAGGACTGATATCAATTAGAGCAGTGTCAGCACAGGACTCTGATATCAATTAGAGCAGTGTCAGCACAGGACTGATATCAATTAGAGCAGTGTCAGCACAGGACTCTGATATCAATTAGAGCAGTGTCAGCACAGGACTGATATCAGTTAGAGCAGTGTCAGCACAGGACTCTGATATCAATTAGAGCAGTGTCAGCACAGGACTCTATCAATTAGAGCAGTGTCAGCACAGGACTCTGATATCAGAGAGCAGTGTCAGCACAGGACTGATATCAATTAGAGCAGTGTCAGCACAGGACTCTGATATCAATTAGAGCAGTGTCAGCACAGGACTGATATCAATTAGAGCAGTGTCAGCACAGGACTCTGATATCAATTAGAGCAGTGTCAGCACAGGACTGATATCAATTAGAGCAGTGTCAGCACAGGACTCTGATATCAATTAGAGCAGTGTCAGCACAGGACTGATATCAATTAGAGCAGTGTCAGCACAGGACTCTGATATCAATTAGAGCAGTGTCAGCACAGGACTCTGATATCAATTAGAGCAGTGTCAGCACAGGACTCTGATATCAATTAGAGCAGTGTCAGCACAGGACTCTGATATCAATTAGAGCAGTGTCAGCACAGGACTCTGATATCAATTAGAGCAGTGTCAGCACAGGACTGATATCAGAGCAGTGTCAGCACAGGACTCTGATATCAATTAGAGCAGTGTCAGCACAGGACTGATATCAGTTAGAGCAGTGTCAGCACAGGACTCTGATATCAATTAGAGCAGTGTCAGCACAGGACATATCAATTAGAGCAGTGTCAGCACGGGACTCTGATATCAATTAGAGCAGTGTCAGCACGGGACTCTATCAATTAGAGCAGTGTCAGCACAGGACTCTGATATCAGTTAGAGCAGTGTCAGCACAGGACTGATATCAATTAGAGCAGTGTCAGCACAGGACTCTGATATCAATTAGAGCAGTGTCAGCACAGGACTGATATCAATTAGAGCAGTGTCAGCACAGGACTGATATCAATTAGAGCAGTGTCAGCACAGGACTCTGATATCAATTAGAGCAGTGTCAGCACAGGACTCTATCAATTAGAGCAGTGTCAGCATATCAATTAGAGCAGTGTCAGCACAGGACTCTGATATCAATTAGAGCAGTGTCAGCACAGGACTCTGATATCAATTAGAGCAGTGTCAGCACAGGACTCTGATATCAGTTAGAGCAGTGTCAGTGCAGGACTGATATCAATTAGAGCAGTGTCAGCACAGGACTCTGATATCAATTAGAGCAGTGTCAGCACAGGACTGATATCAATTAGAGCAGTGTCAGCACAGGACTCTGATATCAATTAGAGCAGTGTCAGCACAGGACTCTGATATCAATTAGAGCAGTGTCAGCACAGGACTGATATCAATTAGAGCAGTGTCAGCACAGGACTGATATCAGTTAGAGCAGTGTCAGCACAGGACTGATATCAATTAGAGTAGTGTCAGCACAGGACTCTGATATCAATTATAGCAGTGTCAGCACAGGACTCTGATATCAGTTAGAGCAGTGTCAGTGAAGGACTGATATCAATTAGAGCAGTGTCAGCACAGGACTCTATCAGTTAGAGCAGTGTCAATGCAGGACTGATATCAATTAGAGCAGTATCAAGGGTTTAAATGTTTATTTATTTTTTTATTTTTACAAATAACCATAACAATTTGATATTTATGAAACTACCAATAGCCCAGAACAGTTTCAGGAATATCAAAATCAATTTTATTTATATAAACAGAATTTGAATTTGAAACAAACCAGGACTTAAAGATTTGTAAATAGAGCCCACAATTGGTATTTTCTAGTTTCTGTAGCAACAGATTTTTTCCCCACTCTGAAGTAAACAGTACTGTGGCAAACGCTCAGCATTAAATCTGTTTCTAACAGTACTCAGTATGCTTGGAAATAGAGGAGGCTGTGTGGTCCAGTGGTTAGAGAAACGGGCTTGTAACCCCAGTTCAAATCCCAGCTCAACCACTAACTCACTGTGTGACCCCGAGCAAGTCACTTAACCTCTTTGTGCTCCGTCTTTGGGGTGAGACGTTGTTCTAAGTGACTCTGCAGCTGATGCATAGTTCACACACCCTAGTTACGTATCTCGTAAAGCGCTTTGTGATGGTGGTCCACTATGAAAGGCGCTATATAAAGATTATTATACTTTCCAAATGTAAGGATTTACACAGAATTCTAGGTTGACTTCATTTTTCATACTTTTGCTACAATTACGTTTGGCCACCATATCGCTATGCATAAAAACAGCCATTTAGAAATAAATACTCTGTCGGTAAAAACAAAAATGTTGTATTTTCCAAAGCTTATTTTTTCTCAATAATAATAATAATAATAATAATAATAATAATAATAATAACGTTTGTAGTTACTATTTTAATTTAGTTACTAAAAACATGAGCAGAATCATTTGACATAGTTCGTCCTCATATTGTGTTTTGTTTGTACGTGTTGCTTTGCTGTATTTGCATTGTAAGTTGTGTTGAGTTATTTTAAAAGTGAGCGCCTTTTCATTGCCGGGTTGCAATTGCTGACGTTTCGGTTATCATGTGACACTGCCTCGCCGTTCCCAGGATTCAGTGGGAGCACATTGCCCCACCCCGTCTCCTCACCGCAATCTATCTCAGTGTACAAATCCACGGAAAAGCAAAAGTAATACCCCCAAAGAAACAGCCTTTCTGTGCTGCTTGAAAAAATAAAATCACCGCCAGCCAGACGAGGAGTTTCTGTCAAACACATATATTCCTTTATATATGCTCTCTCTCTCTCTCTATATATATATATATATACACACACACGCACACAATATATTATATTGAGAGAGCGCGACGTATTTGCACATGTATATTATCAACCATCATCTATCGAGGGACTACAACACTGAACTGACAGGACGTTTTACCTGCGAAAAAAGGGGAAAAAACCGACTTATCCTATAAAATCCTGGGAAAGAATCCGAACAAAGAGGAGGGAACGCAGAGGAGCTGATTTGGGGCGCGGAAAATCTGAAATGTGAGGAAATAAAACACAAATAAACGAAAGAGAAAAGAGAGAGAGAGACGAAGGGCCTTTTTTATTTGGGAAACACATGAAGACGCAACATCGGGGAGGAGGAAGACTACAAAAAAATAATAATAATAATACAAAATACAATTATTGTGTGCGAGTGTGTCAGAATACTGCTGTTCAGTCCGTGTGGAGACGCAGGAAGTGCCATTTCGTTTTCACCGAAGAAATAAACGTTTAAAAGGCTTCACATGCCGTCGTTTTAGCGGAGATTATTTTTATTAATTTTATTTTTTTGATTTGTTTTTCTCCTCTCTCCGTCTTTCCCTCACGGTGGAAGAAGATATAGAGACGAATTCGCCGTTGCTGGAGCGATTTTTGTGAGGTATTTTGTGAAATAAAGTACAATTTTGAGAAAACAACGAAGGATTTTTCGGAAGGAATTTAATTGGTCTTTAACAAGAGGACGTCGTGTGGGATTTGAAAGAAAACTGATTTTTTTTTAAATAGATGTTTTGAAAACAAAAAATACAACATGTATATAATTTAAATAATAATAATAATAATAAACAACACCAAATCTAAGAAGAAATATCCGTGTGAAGACTGGACTGCACGGGCGGCGTCATCGCCATACAACCTTCACTAAATTTTCACTCAGATTGGAATCGGGTTTAAAAAAAAAAAAAAAAAATCTGTTTTAAATATTAGCAAAAAAAAAGATATTGACTGGATTTAAAAAGAAAAAAAAGAAATACCACAAGTCCTGTTTTTGTGTGATTAGTTGTTAAATTAAGAGATTGTGTGTGTGTTTCTCTCTCTCCGCCCCTCCACCCCTGCACGATTGAAGATGGGGTGTTTGGGGAACAGCAAGACGGAGGATCAGCGAAACGAAGATAAAGCGCAGAGGGAAGCCAACAAAAAGATAGAAAAACAGTTACAGAAAGATAAGCAGATCTACCGGGCGACTCACAGATTGCTGCTTTTGGGTAGGTGTTTTCAATAGGCATGTACGAGGGTATGTGTGCACCTACGTGTATGTCTACAATTGTCTTGGCTGGACCGTCAGACTTCATTTCGGCGTTAAAACCACGGCGAGGTTGCGCAGGTGACGATGTCGGTAAAAAAATTCCTTGTTATTATATAGGCCTATATTATAGGTGATATATTCCATTTGTCATAAGAGATTTTCATTTGTGAGCTGCTAAATGATACGTGTGTAGAGACAAGACTTGAATACTGTGCGAGTGTGTGAGGCACGGTTCTTCCTCCGCGATAAAATCCGACACAGACGAGATAAACAAAAATAAAATTAAAAACATACTTAATACATAGAGTGTGAAATAGAAATAGGTGAAATAGAGTCGAGTGTTTTTACAATGATGGTAATAATATAACACGCGTTCAAGAAAACCCCCCCACCCCCCCGTGCGATGGAGACAGGAGAGAGCAGCTGGAAATAAAATGAAGAACGGTTTGTATTGTCAAACATTAGGTATTCTCTCATATATATATATATATATATATATAATTATATATATAATATATATATATATATAATAAAAAAGATATACATGTACTACGTTGAGCATGTAATATTTACTGGTGGACCGCAGAAGTTACCTTAGTAATAAATGTTATTATTAACTGTGGAATAATAATACACTTCCCGTCAGCATTACTATTGATTTGTTGGGATATTATTTTGTAAGAAGAGTGTGCAGTAAGATGGAGTGTGCAGATATTGTTTACATGGATGAACTGGGCCTGCCCCTGGTAACACATTCCACTCGAAACACACTCATTGATCTGATAGCTTGACAATAATCGAACTGCACCGAGAGTTATTATTCCAGGACAAGCAGTTCTTGCATATTAATTGGACATGGCTTCTGTACAGTAGAGAGGGGCCCTTGTCATATAGTGTGGTAGTAATAATAATAATAATGTGAGCGTTTTGTCAGGTGGTAGTTCTTTGTTTTTATCATGTTAGTAGCAGTGTTAGTAAACCAGAAAGAGGCTCCTAACGGATTCGGCTGCAAAGGCTGCTAGACTGGAGTCCCATTCAATATTTCTTGAGTTCTTTCATTTGAAGTTCTGTAAAGCACAGACGACAGAGAGAGAGCTGTCTGTGGCAAAGACAAGAAGGATTTCTGAAACCATCTGATTGTTCCTGTGATGTCAAGACAAGGGCCATGAACCAATTCTAGAACTGGTGTATTGAGAGTGCACCCCCCCCACCTTTTCAAAAGCCAGCCCCTCCACCATAGACTCTGTTGTTCCAGAGGGACCTCCCAGCAACCTGAGCTCAGACCATGTTTCTGTGGGAGCAGCCAGGCCAGTTAGCAGGGGAGATGACTCTCTATTTAGCACTCGCCGGCAACGTTGAGACATGTGCAGTTGTTTTTGGTTCCAGAGGTGTCTAGTAAACCGTACCAGCCGTGTTCTGTGTATTTCAGTGTGTTTGAGGTTCAAGGAGGGCCCTTTATGATGTGTGAGCCTGGAGAGACTCTCAATGACTTGCCTGATTAAAGAGCGGAGCTGCTGTTCCTGGAAGTAAACGCATAGCAACAGTATAATGGGGGGGTGATTGTGTGTGAGGGCATGTGTCTGTACACTGTGTTAATGAGTTTGGGATGAGCTAGAATAGAACGCCAATTGGAACCAAGGCTTTTAAACCAGATGACAAGGGTGTTACAATAGAGGTATGAAATAATTCAGTACCTCTCTACCGTGTGTGTTGGTGAATCTATCTTTGCAGGAATGAGAGACTGGGTGTAATTAGCCACACCTGAGTCTAATCGGATAAGCCATCACGGAGGAATCCTCAGGTAGTTCCTAATTAAGCTCACAGTAACACCTGGAGTGGCTCAAGCCGCTGTGCAAGGGGGGTGCTGTTGCTGTCCCCTGTGTGACACATTCTAGGTGTGTGCTGCTGGGTTGAGAGGTGACACGCTGTTCGATAGGAATTGTTACATAGAAATGGAGCTGCTGTAGAGGTGTGCTGTTTATAGTGGCTGTGCATGTTGGGTTTTCAAACCTGTGGCACATAAACCAAAGATTATTTAGAACTGGCAGTAGCTGGGTTGCATGTACTGTCTGTGTGATTTTAAAAATAAAGGAGTGAGCAGAGCAGTGCATGCAAGTGCGGGGTCCTCTCTTGTGTCGCAGTGGGGGTGTCAGTCTGTGATAGGAAAGCTTTGTGCTACGGTATTAGTAGCACAGTGATGATGGGATCTTGCAAATTCAAGGCTTACTGCTGGGATAAGGGACAATCTTTTATCAGTTTCTGTACTGTACAAAATGGAGGAGCAGAGCAGAGTGTAAAGAGTCGAGTGGAGCAGGGCTGGGGTTGTGCTCACTGGAGACGCTGTTTCTCAGCAGCAGACTCTGTTTCGTTCTATCTCTTTTTCTGCCCTGGCTCAACTGGAACAGGAACCACAGGCAGAGGAGTCTTCAGAGGTAGGGAAAGAACACCCAACACCTTTCCTTCTGCTGCTGTTGATAGGGCCGGGTGTACGATTCCTCGCTGTCTCTCTCTCTCTAGTGAACGATGCAGCCCCGTCTCTCTCTCTCTCTCTCTCTCTCTCTTGTGTACCATGTAACCCCCCTCTCTCTCACTCTCTCGTGTATGATGCAG
>NW_024472009.1:0-7782 GCF_017654505.1 Polyodon spathula | reverse complement strand
CTCTCATGTGCAGGCGATGTTTGGCGGGGGGGTTCATGAAGGCACTGGCCTGCAGGGGGCGCTGCCAGTGCCCGTATTCGAGGCGCTGCACAAGCACTTTGGAGTGAGCTTCGAGTGCTTCGCCTCCCCCCTCAACAGCTACTTCAAGCAATTCTGCTCTGCCTTCCCAGACTGTGACGGATACTTTGGGTCCCGAGGGTGAGCTGATCCAGCCGTTGTGTTTGTCTTGCTTTCCTTCCACCCTGCATGAAGCACTGAGTGGATCTGAGGAGGGCAGTTCGGGTAAGCCTGTGCTGTGCACTGACAGTGCTGTGCTGTTGTGTTCCAGCCCCTTCCTGAGCTTCTCTCCAGTCAGCGGCTCCTTCGAGGCAAACCCCCCATTCTGTGAAGAGCTGATGGACGCCATGGTGTCTCACTTTGAGGTGAGAGGAGGCTCTGGATGCGAGAGTGTTCTGAAATCTGGCATGGGTTTTCTTCTTTTTTTTTTTTTTTTTGTCTAATTGTCTGAATTTTCTAACAGGACCTGCTGGAGCGCTCGAGTGAGCCGCTGTCCTTCATCGTGTTCGTCCCAGAGTGGCGCGACCCCCCCACGCCCGCGCTCACCCGCATGGAGTCCAGCCGCTTCAAGAGGCACCAGCTCACCGTGCCGGCCTTCGAGCACGAGTACCGGAGCGGCTCCCAGCACACATGCAAGAGGTGAGGCTCAGCGAGGCTCGGGAGAGCCCTTTCTAAACAGGAACCAAGAAAAACTGCACTGCAGGAAAAGTGAAGTGTGTGATCATCCTGACCGGCACTGATCTTGGACTATTGATCATTTAGGGAAGGTAATCGGTGATTATGGCTAAGCAGGGTCTGTATATCCAGACATTAATGCACATGGTTTCCATCCACTAACGTGCTTCTGACGCTGAAGGTAATGAACCTGTAATGGACTTTTTGAAAATAAGGCAAGCAAACTGAGAAGTTTTTGTAAGCGGTGTTCTCTGTAAACTGTATCCTGGGTGTTGCCCTCTTTGCTGCAGTGACTGACCCCCCTCGTGTCTGTCTGTGTGTCTCAGGGAGGAGATGTACTACAAGGCAGTCCACGGCACTGCCGTCCTCTTCCTCCAGAACTCTGCCGGCTTCGCCAAGTGGGAGCCGACAGCCGAGCGGGTCCAGGAGCTGCAGGCGGCGTACCGCGTCTCCGGCCGGACCCTGACCTCCCCGGGCCCTGCGCCCGCCACCGGCACGGGGGACAAAGAGCTCGAAACGGAGCGCGAGCAGGGTACGAGCCAGGAGACACCCCTGACCGGGGACACCACACCCCCCCCTGGGGTCACGCCAGCCCCCGACCCAGCCAGCATCTGAAAGAGGGAAACCAGCCTGGTCAGGCAGGCCCTGTGGGGTTCAGTAGGGACCCTGTCCCTGCTGATCTGTGCTTGTTTTTAAATGAACTGACGATTCTGTTCTGGCATTTAACACAGCGTGATTATCTGACAGCGCCCCCTTCATTTGAAATGCTCGGAATAAGACTTTAACTGTGCCTGGCTTATCATTTTCACTGATAAAACCAGCTGGGCAACTTTTTACTGCTGTGTTTGGGTTGGATTCTGTCCCGTCCTGTTACATCCCCTATGTACCTCTGTACCCTGACACATAAAATAATTGAGATGGTGAGTGTTCGGGCAGCTATGTATGTGAACTGACGTTATCCAGGCCCCTGTCAAGGACTGGTGTATACAGGGTGCTGAAATTACTACAGAAACCCTTTTCCCTTTTTTCTCTTCTGATGAGCCAGTAGATCAGAAGGATCGTGAACCTCAGCAGCAGACCCAGGAGGAGACCATGTTGGGGGTGTTTTTTTTTCTTTGAGACACTTTACTTTAGAAACTGCTGCAACAAAACGAGACACCTTTCAGCAACGATTGCTCTTCACAGGTCGTGACTGAGAGCAGATAGCAAGCAGGCTCCCATTGCAGTGCAGTTCGGTTCAGTCGAGGTTTTGCAGGTCCTGTCTGAAAGCAGATTGCAAGCAGGCTCCCATTGCCTTGCAGTTCGACTCAGTCGAGGTTTCAGTGTGTCTTTAACAATCAGGCTCTGCACAACTGTAAAAGTAGGAAAGCTCTGCACTCCTTGGAATCTCTAGCAGCAGTAAAACTCGTGGATAATAAACCATGCCGTCCTGTTCACCCAGTAATGCTGCTTTCTGTTGCATGTCGTTCTTGCAAGACCGTTCAGAAGCCAGACTGCCCCAGCCAGGCTCCAGGCTCTTATTCTGTAACTTTATTTTTCTTCACAATGTTATTGATTGCAGGCACTGCATTTCATTACACCCACTGCAATCTGTGCATCACTTAGTTACCAGCAGAAGAGGCCAAGCTCCAGGCAGATGAGCATTTCCTGGGTGGGGGTGGGGGTGTGTGTATGTGTGTGTATATATATATATATATATATATATATATTTTTTTTTTTTTTTTTTTTTTTATACTATGTAGCACCATAGCCATTATTTTAATGGATAAAGTGAAGTACCAGATATCAGAGTCTCTTTGTCAGCTGAGACAAAGGGTAGTCTCTTAGTTGGGGTAGTTTCCAAAAGTTAAATGCTTTCTGATGCCTTTTACCCCAAGGGGTACAGTTTGGTCAGTGAAGCTAAGGGAGCACGGAGCCACTTTGTGGCTTGGAACTTGATTTCAGGAGACTAGGTTTCAGGCCAGTGCACGGCACACTTGAGTTTTGAAAGTTGCCTCTAACAAGGTCTCCCGGTCTTCTGGAGCCAGGTTCAAGCCACTGTTCTTAGTGTCTTTGTGTTCCTTCAGCTCTACAGGAACAAACAGCAAGAGAGGTCTCCCCTTCTGTACTGGCTTTGTGACTGTGTGAATGAGAAGAGATTTCTGAGCTGTAGTCCTGTGAACACAGGGACACTCAGTACGGGGGCTCCAGAGGTCGAACACTGCAACTCTGCAGACAACTGGAGGCACGTAAACGCTTTTCCCGAAGATGCTAAAATCAAAATATTCTTAAACTCTGCAAACGTAGCAGGGGCAATCCCATGCATTTAAAATGTCAGCTCCTCGGGCTGCTGCAGGTTTCATTTCGCACACTACGGGCGCAGGTTAAGAGAGACGGGCAGGCTGCTGTAACAGGCAGGCAAGTTCTCAGCTCCTGCGAGTTACTGTCACCAGCAAACACGTGTGTATAATGATAGGCAGTGCAATCAGCGTTTTCTGTTTCCACTTTCACAGTCTCGTTTAGGAGCTGAGAATATTCATGTCTAATGTAGTGTGTGAAGGTGTTTTCATAGTGGTGCTTTTAGCTTGTATTGTGGACGTGTAGGTGATTTTGTTTTGTCGTTTAATTTAACATGAACAATGCAGTCTTCTTTTTATTACTAAAAAAAATCAATTTTAAAAAAAAAAAAATTTTATTTTTTATTTTTTTAACGAAATCTTGAATTTGTGAAACATTTCTTGTTTTAAAATAAACCAAAGTGTGATAAAATCTTTGTTCTGTATAAAAAATAATAAATAAAAATGATACAAATAAATAAAAAGAAACTAATGCGAGTCGATATAGTAAGGAGCGGATGTCACCCTGAATCCACTAGTGAAAACCAGCAGATTCCCCTGACGTTTATTTTTATAATAGAGATTTTCTAATTAATGTAGTCGTCCTTCCAGTCCTGAGATTTAGTGCTTCCTTTGGATATTTGTTTCACACAAACAGAAAAAAAAGCTAATTGTGTTCGTCGAGGTGAGCTTGCTGCAGTGGTCCTCGCTTGTGGCTCATTTTGTGTAACAGCATCGATTTCTTTCCAGCTAACTGTCATGATTTCCTGCGTGAAAGAGTTGAGGTGCAGATGTATCCATGGAGCACACTGTAGCAGATTGGAGTGACTGTCAGCTTTGCAGTTACGCAGGCTACGTGGGCTGCTGTTGCACGCCTCTGGTCTAGCTGGCACAGCCTCGAGGACCCCTTGCTTGCATTTTACCAAGCAAGCTTAATTTAAGAAGTGTCATTTTGACGGAGGGTCTCTTTACAGTGGGACGTTAGCCCTGCTGTATTAAAGAATGCTCCCTCCTAGGAAGCCCACGATGTTGTGATGTACGGTGGCTATATATCTATGTGCTGTAAATAGTCTCTGAACGTGTGTATCTGAAAAGCAAGCAGACATGTGAAAAGAGAAACATGGGTGATTGATGTGTGTTCCAGTGTTTTCTCAAAGGGAAGGGTTGCCCTAGGCTTCGCTTGGTGTCTGCAGCGTTGTCGACCTCTGTCATTGTGTGTAAATATTATGTAACATGCATCAGTTAAGCAGAGTGGCTAGCAATCCGATTCAGCTCCCCTATTAAATAAACACTCAAAGTGTTGCTAATAGTACAGTTTGTCAATATTACTCTGGACTAGGATCATTTTAAAATGAAGTGTTCGTGACAGTTGTAGCCATGGCAGTGTGACAGTGCTGTGCCTCTTGTTTGTCCTCGAGGAAGAGTGATTTGTTTTATTTCCGCTGTGGTTGCGTTTCCGTTGTGGATGTTCTGCTCTTCAGGACTGTTTAGCCTGCATGGCGTCCAAGCGTTGGGTAACGGTTCTAGAATTCCAAGATGTAACAGAATGCAGAGTAAGATCCTTTAGAAAAGATTGGAACACCTTTGTTACCTTGTTGGAGTCCTTGTCTGTGTTGTGCTAATATACAGTATAAATATGCATATGGATATATATATATATATATATATATGTATAGTTTCTTGTGCATGCGTGCCAACTTTGCGCACTACCAACTGAACAGCTGTGCATGTGAGACTTGCCCCACTTCTCCCCAGCCCCTTTCTCAAACTGGGGGATCTTTTTCTCCACTCCTCCTTTTGTTTTAAATTATAATGATTCGTTACTTCATTCATGTGCAGAGTTGTCAGTATATATATATATTTTTTATGACAGTCACATTCATTATGTATAAACTTCATTTCGTTTTTAAACTACAATGCAGTTGGTTCAAGCCTTTCTTGGACTTCTTTTTTAATTTCTGTTAACATTTTTGACAGCATGTGTTAAACTAGCTTTTTGTTGTGTGAAGTATAGGTTCTTTGTACTAAAACAGTTCATATGATGTGGTTACAAATTGTTTTCTCTGGGCGTGTGTTAGTTTTTGTTTTTTGTAAACTTTTATTACAATATTCACAGTGGAAAATGTTGCAGATTAAAAAAAAAAGGTTATAGAGTTAAACTGGAAAAGCTTGCTGTGTTGTTAATGTGTGGGTCACATCATCTGCTGCAGATAATGTCTGCTAATATTCCTCATGAACCTACTGTACACATATGACTGGCTGCTTTGATGATGCGCATCACACCACCAAGCATTGTACTGCAGGCTGCACAGTTCTGCTGGGAGTGAGTTCACACTGGCTGCTTCCCTCACAGTTCTGCTGGGAGTGAGTTCACACTGGCTGCTTCCCTCACAGTTCTGCTTGGAGTGAGTTCTGCACGGGCTGCTTCTCTCACAATTCTGCTAGGAGTGAGTTCTGCACGGGCTGCTTCTCTCACAATTCTGCTAGGAGTGAGTTCTGAGGCACTGCTTGGCTTTGAAGGATGTATCTTCGAAAGAAAAGGGTTTAACAGATACTGCTTCAATTGTATAAAATCCAGTGGCACAAAGGAAACAGTGGCCAGTGGGTTTCATTTGCAGGAATTGGGCAGTGCTGGTCAGGAATAGGGGAGGAGCATGAAGAAACATGGTATGGACATTCCTTTGCATGATTCTTTTTAGATTCACTGAACTTTTCTATGTTCATTTGTTATTGAAGTTAGGCCACTGTTGAGTCTGTCTATACCTGTTCTGGAACTAATGACGATTGTCTTAGGAACCGGAATTGAATCACAATGAATGGACATTTTAACAAGACGTGCATGTATATCACGCCACAGGAGAAAAGGGGCTGGTGACTCAGTTATATTGTGTTGAATAGATCTATATGTAGCTCATGGCAGACCTTTCTTAAATGAACCATGTGAAACCATTGAGAATAGTGAACAGCTCTTAGTAGAGTGACATCACCTGGCCAGGGCCACTGACCAATTACAGCAAGAGCCATACAAACCAATTCTACCTCCTCGCTAGTTCCCCAGTCACACATCTCTAAATACACTTTGAAAAAGTATACGTGTGCATATGCACTGTGTAAGCGAAAGCAGAAGGTATGGTCTACACGACAGTCTTTGTAGCGCTCCGTTTTTTTGTCTTTCACACATTCATTTTACACAGGTCCCAATTCAACTGATTTAAATGAAGCTCTGCGAGAATGTATGCTAGCGTTTGTAATCTGTGTGATATCAATTCCATCGTACCCATGTTATACTGATTGGGGGAGGTGACGTGTAATGTAGCAACATTGCTTTCTTAAAAAATAAAAAAATAAAAATAAAAACATTTGTACACAAACGTCAGGTGCTATTGTATTATACAAAAAAATATCATTCTTCTCTCATAGTCTTTGAGACGCCAGAGGAAGGCACCATGCTGCAGAGTCTGGAGCGAGGTACTGAAAATGGGCTGTATGGTTTTAGCAGCCGTCGCTTCTACGCAATATAAATGAATTGTCTCGCACACAGTACAGATAACGAAATTAATGAAGCACGTGTGAAAAAAACATAAGCATCCATTATAAAACATTAAGATTCGTTCTATTTCTTTTATAAAGAAAAAAAATATTTGCAAGGCCCCAGCGAGATTTGAACTCGCGACCCCTGGTTTACAAGACCAGTGCTCTAACCCCTGAGCTATGGAGCCGCAGCTGGGAGGCTTGCGGTAGTACAGCCTCACAACACCAAAATGATACAGAAGTGCCTTGTTTATGTTTTTTCGGGACTGCTGGTGGTTTTGACATTGGTGTTTGTCGCGAGCACAAAACTTGCATTTTTTTTTTAAATATTCTCCAGTTTATTTAATATTAAGTAAGTCACTTAATAAGAGGGCGTCAGCGTGCGTGTGGCACTGCGTATTATTGTACGTAGCTTCACGGAGAGGGCGGATGGTGATTGATCTCCAGGAAGTGGAGGCTGGCGTTGGAGAGGGGGCATCCTGTTGTGTGTTGTGAGGCAGAGAGGCGCATGGCACAGGAGCAGTGCCCGTAGTAGGTTAGGGGAAAAGTAACATTATCTATATATATACCATACCTCATTACATCTGGGGAAGTGAGAAAAAAAAAAAGAACTTTTTTTTTGTTCAGTATTCGTCGATTAAAAATAATAAAAAGTTCGTAAGAAATTGAATTTGCACTGGAGGCATAGATAATGGGGGCTCACAGAAACGAAGGGCGAAGAGACTGGCTTCAGGAAGATGGTGTTGAACAGCAGGTCACCGTGGTAAGTGATTTTGAATAACAAAACCCTTTTATAAAAACCCCTTCACCTGGGCGGTATATACAGCCGGGGGTCTTTCCAGGGCTCTGTCAAGATGATAACGATGAGTTAGTGGTGTGATTTTTCCCAGGACCGTTTGGAAATGTCAATATTCATTGCTTTGATCAACAGCTGTGCATATAGTTCACGAACAGAAGTGCAGAATTAAAAGTGCGCGCTTTTAAATGTCACTACATATAATGCAAGCTGTTAAAAATGGGAGTTTTACAATAATATTTACTTGGGTGTTGAGAAAGTGTTGAAACCCTTGAAACAAAAAAGGGTTTGCTATTAAAACTGGCTTATTGAGACCCAAGTGAGTTAATGCTGCTTTTGTGGTTGAGGCTGACACGCAGTGAAGCAGGATTGACCCTGGTTGTGTGACTTGCCTCGTATGCCTCTTAC
>NW_024472008.1:0-1000 GCF_017654505.1 Polyodon spathula | reverse complement strand
AATTAGTTACACTGTACTGTGGATTTGTGGAAAGGTTGAACGCAGCCAGGGGCTTGCACACGGGCTCTGATCTTATTGCAAATGGGATGTCAGAAAGAGACAAGCTTAAGGCTGAGGGTTTTTATTTTCTTTCTTTTATTTTTGTGTTGTTCTTTTCGTCCTTCAATCAACAATTGTTCTGCTTTTTTAATGATCAAGAGTACGATTCTGTAAAATATTGGAGTTCCAGGCTTTCAGCAGTACATGGGCTGCAGATTCACTGGATCTCTTTTAAAGGTCACTAGAAACATGTTTCCATGGCTGTACAGTAGCTAGTTATCACAGGCTCCAATGCCCAGGACACATTTCCTTGCTAGTGTTTTCTAACATGTTGCAAGTGAATGAATTCAATAAGGTTGGGTATGCAGGGAAAACCGTTGGCTTCAGAGTCTATAACAGTTTCATGAATGTCAAACTTTAATAGTTCTTCAAAACAGACACAAACAGTCTGGGTCTTGTGGAGGGGCGTAATTTTGGGTGGGGGTCGACGGGGCGATGGGGTCGACCCCCACCCAAAAGAAAATAAATGCCCCTGTTAAATGTTATTGAAATTGACAGCACTTGCAACTGAAGGCTTGCTTAGATTAGACACACAGAGAGCATCCTGTCCTCTCCATACACGGTTATGATTTTGTACGGTTTATTCGAAGAGAGATCTGACGTGCATCTTCTGTGTATATGTATGTGTATGTGATACAGAACGCTATTTTGAAAAATATATATCCTGTAATCTTCATGTACAAAAGTAAGTGCGTGTGAAAAATATTATTCCTATAATATACAAGTCCCTATGTCATGACACTCCCTGTCTGGCATCTTAATTTGAAAACAAATCACACAATGAAGAGAATTTGGGGGGAAAAAAAGAGGTTCAGATGTTTTTTAAAAGAGCAACACAATGGAAATACCAGGAAAGCAGCCTCACAAAGCTGTATTTGCCTTCCATTTGGAGAAACAAGAG
>NW_024472007.1:0-5674 GCF_017654505.1 Polyodon spathula | reverse complement strand
CTCCTTGACCCTTTCTCAAAAGGATCAAATGTCCCCTTTACGATGAAGTTTGATATTTTTCTCTCCCAAACTCTCTTCTCTTGTAAACAGCTCTAGCCTTCTGCAGAATTTACTCCCTCTAGCGCTCCGCCGTTATCATTTGAAATTCTTTCTCGTCCAAATGAACCAATCATCGAGCGTCCATTGCCTTCACCCGTTGTTGATTGGTCAAAACGACCGTATTATTAATGACGTTCCAAAGCATAGGAAGAGTTCTGGTGAATGTAGTCTTTACGATCCAATTATTCAGTCCGCATTTCACTGGTACGTGTCGATAAAAAAAAACTACACGTCCCAAAACCACGTGAAATAATTTAAAAATGTCAGTGTTACCTAGCGATAATGCTTTCATTAATTATGGACAACTCAGTTAAGAAACTACATGTAAGCGCATTCAGAAATGTTAAAAACTACAAATAAGCTTACAGTGCATCAGTCTAGTGACACGGAAATCTCCGCACACAGATAGACCCAAACTTTTAAAAGTCATGCGATAGGCGGTTAATGATAGGCGGATTTTGGTTTGTTATTGGTATTTAAATGCACTGTGTGGTTATTGATTTTAGAAAGTTTTCTTTGGTATTATGTATATTCATTCTTATCCAACTGGATTTATAATGTTTTATTTATTTATTTATTTATTTATTTTGTATTTTCACAACAATGGTGAACTTTGAAGGAAAGAGCTTGACAGCACGTTTGCTTGATAATGTTCGTCATACTGTTTCGTCAATCTTGTATGTATGAACAGTACGGCTCACAGAACAGCACACTATATTGTTTGTGATCAACCGTTATCAATATATTTCTCTCCAGCGCGCCTCTCTGTGCTTTGAGATAAGCTGTTGTCTGCTTAAGCAATACGTAACCACCTAAACACACACACACACACAAATGGGAGCAAACTTGGCAAGAACAGAGTTCTACCCACGTTTTTTTAACAGCTAGAAATGCACACATCTAAATATAGTTTGCACCAAACCTTTTTTTTTGTTTGTTAAGGAGTTAAAAAAAAAAAAAAAAAAAAAAAAACCTGTCCAGACGTGTATCAAAAGGGAGCAATGGCGTGACTTTCAAACTAGGCTGATGCGGTTTTCAAATAGGCAAAATAAAAACCTGATTAAGGCAATTGGCAGAACCCCTAATGGAAGTTTGCAGGTCATTTTGTAGTTTCCCCTCATAGAATACAAAGGCATTGTCTTGTGCTATAAAATGCTCTGTAACTTCCAACTTTATCTATCCTGGTTAAGCAAAATAAAGTGGAACCTCCACTGACTGCCTTGAAAATAATAATAATAATAATAATAATAATAATAATAATAATAATAATAATAATGGAAAAGATTAAACAGAAGGATGGTAACATGTGGCTAGTTTTAGAGAAACGCATCAAAAGTGGGATAAAAGTGTCCATAAATCTCAGGTGTTCAATGGACCAAATATGTTATTTCCTAGATGACCACTTGGGGGCGCCTGGCTTCAAATCAAAACTCGCACGGGATACTGAATTTGTACTGCCTGGGTTACTATAGAAACGTTTCAATCGAAATCGAAATCTGTTCTTTTTGGGGTGATAGTTTAATGGACATTAACCATTAACGATGGTATGTGCGGTGTTATTACTTTCTTTGTTTTGTTTTCAACGTATTAGACTTGCTGTTTGTTATTGAACAATTTGTTTGATTAAATACAACGTTGATTTGTCAAATATAAACTAAATTAAAAAAAAAAAAGTACTCAATATATCATCCCTTCCGTCCATGGCTGGCTAGGGTTGGCTAGAAGATATGTCAGCTGACGAGAAGGCGGGACGTCCTGATTAAAGGGCAAAGAAAATCGCCCAATGAATGTCTTTTCATTTAGTCGGGTCTTTCTTGTTTACACGAAGCTTTCAGCTTAGACTTAAAATAGTTCCCTTTATCAATTAACGTGCAGCAAAAGTAAGTATCGTCTCCGAGTAAGTAAACGTTTGCTTTAATTCAATACATTCATGGTGTGTGTGTCTACAGTTGTAGTTAGACTTGCAAATTGAGATTTCTAGGAAAATACTTAAAAACGCGCACAGAAATCTTTATTGTGTCGTAAAAAAAAAATAGATCCATATGAAGTAAGAATTTTTTAAAAATGTAAATCAGACCTAGTACTGAAAAGTGATAGTATTGCACGTTTATTATTTTTTTCGTGGACTGTTCTTAATGTTTCCCTGGATTTTTCCATTATAATGGAATTAAGCCAATAGTCCTGTGTGTATTAATATTGCAGTATGTTACTAATACATTTTTTGTTTCGAATACTGAAAACACATGTAAAAGTGGCGCAGATAACTATACCAATCAGAAAAACCACACATACACTACGAATACACTGTACTACGAGCTTGTCGGTTCTTCCTTAGGATTTGACAGCTGGAGGTGACAGAAAACACCATTGTTGAACTGTACTGCCTGTGCAAAACAATACGCGGAGAAGACTGCTGAAATTAAAAAGGTGAGTTTGAAAGCCGTTATATATTCATATGCGTAATAAATGCAGAAAGTAGTGGATAGTATTAGCATTGTTACTCGTTTACTGCGTGTATAATTTATGGCAAAGCCAAGGTGAACAGAACTTGTAAGATAAGATCACAACACTCGTAGGTACTTTACTACCGACCTTTTTATTAGTGTATCCATTTCATTTATTATTATTATTATTATTATTATTATTATTATTATTATTATTATTATTATTATTATTATAGTTATTGTTGCTATTATTTGTCTCTGTCTGTCCAGTTCATTATGCGAGCCTTTTCTCCTTAAACGATAGATCTGTTAAACTGCGTAATTCATTTATTGACATGGTTTTGTACTAAAGAAAACAATGCGATTGTTGTGTAATTTATTATACAGTGCTGGCGTTTGCTATTTTGTCAATGTAACTTACGACTGAATCCAATTCGGGCGTGTTTTAAAATGCTTCTGTTGCAGGTTGGTTATTCATGTCATTGATTTGTTATAAATGGACAGGAGGCGGTTTCTTGCATACAGTGTCGGCTGTAGTTATCAGCACCTAATGTCAAAAGTACCCACTGTATCAGTATTGTTTGTGTGTTTATCTCTGGGGGATATATATATATATATATATATATATATATATATATATATATATATATATATATATATATATATATATATATATTAGATAGATAGATAGATATCTGTCGTACTGTTGTAACATATTCATGACGTGATCTGGAAACCCACAAACATTACTCATCTTTAATTTATTCATTTAATTTATTATTTCGTTGGAACTGTAAGTCAAAATCCCATCTTTGCAAATTTTTAAATATATATTGTGATGGTGGCTTATGACATTTAGAATCTGCCGAACATACTTACTGCTGCCCACTTGTTTACATTGCAGTATTAATCGAACAGGCCTTTAATAGGGTTTTTCTTTCAGCATTGCCAGGACCCCTAGTGCACTATTTATGATGTGTTTGACAAAATGACTCGTATGATGAACTAATGCTTGAGCAGTCTTGCAGTGTAAAATGTCATTTTTATGTGTGTTTGAATTGCCTTTTGGTTATTCATTCGTCAACCAATTGCATGACAAATCCAGGCTAATGTGGGTGATCCTAAGATTTAAAGTACTGCAGATGCTTCAGGTGAAAGCACGTGGGAATGGATAAGAGGTTATACCCTCTTCACCAGATTAAAAAATGACTTTTTTTTTTCTTTCCATTCCTGTTTCCAAAGGGTGAAGTGTCTTCAAGGTGGTGGCAAAAAGAAACATTGCCTGGGAAACAAAAAGTATTTGTTGTCTACAGCATGGATTTTAGGGTGTGAGAGTCATAAAGAGCAAAAAAAAAAAATGCCATACAGCAACAGAGAACTGGTGAAAGATTTTATAAGCTACAAACTGTCCCAAAAGAACTTGGAGTGGAACCAAGTTAATGGGGATGGTAGAACTGGTAGTGCTGGGGTCCTGGATCCAGACACTGAAAGGGATGGGGGCCACGTCAACGGATCCATAAACGGGACGGACAATGGGAGCAGCCCGGTCGGGATCGAGGCAGTGAAGGAGGCCTTGCGAGATTCAGGGGACGAGTTTGAGCTGAGGTACCGTCGGGCGTTCAGCGACCTCTCCTCCCAGCTGCACATCACCCCGGTCACAGCCTACCAGAGCTTCGAGCAGGTGGTGAACGAACTCTTCCGGGACGGGGTCAACTGGGGGCGTGTGGTGGCGCTTTTCGCTTTCGGCGGGGCCCTGTGTGTGGAGAGCGTGGAGAAGGAAATGGGGTCACTGGTGGGGCGGATAGCAGACTGGATGACCACCTACCTGGACAACAACATAGAGCCCTGGATAGAGAGGCAAGGAGGCTGGGTGAGTGGGCAGCTGTGCAATGGGTACAAATATTCAGCTGGGGATAGGGGGTTCGAAATCATTGATATTCCTCTGCAGAAGGGAGAATCAGGACAAATTAACTAGGCATATTGAAAAAAACTGCAATATTTTTTCGAAGAGTAATCAGAATACTGGTTCTAGCGAACGTGAAATTCAGACTTTTTCTCTTGCTGGGTAATTGCACCCTCTGCATAGTAGTTTTACCATGAGGTTATTTGGACACACCCAAGCTCACCTGAGCTTTGACACACATGAGTCTTTTGTTGAGTTCAAGTGAAACGAAGATTGTAATGGCTTGTAACCCTGCAGTCGAGGGAATCGAAACCTCTCGGCAGCTGGTGAAGTCGGCTTCATCAGTGGCTGCTTGTAAATCAGTTGCTTGGTAATAACGGGAAGCTGCTTGTTTGTGTCGCAATATATTTGAAGATATTGGTATTTATGGAATCAAATATTGTAGCTATGTAGACTTTTCTGCTTGCGTAAGGATAAACGCTACTGTAAGAGGCAATATCTGGAATTAAATTGATCAATCTGTACTTCTTGACTTGTTAGTTTATAATCTAAACTGGCACTCTATGTGAAACAGTGCATCAAACCTCACAATATTATTTTTGAAGCTGTGTAAGAGTGAGTGAGTGAATGAATCTCCACAGTTGGTCAGATGTTTTTTGTCTTTTGGGGGTGAACCCTGACTTGCATTTGAAGTCTGCCTGCAGCTTAGTGCATCTTGCAAGAAATGTTTGCAGAAGTCTAAGTCTTTCCTGCGTTTGTTAGAGCCTTTGTAAACAACATTCACTTTTACAATGCATGTGTAGTTGGTGGGGTATATTTTTATTTCCTTTATAATCCTTTTTATGACTCCCCATTTAATTGTTTAGTGTTAACAAGGAAGTCTGATTCAGAGAGTCATGTGGTAGTTTTGTGGTAATAATGGGGGGAGGAGAGTAGATAAGGGTATTTTTGTACAGTTTTGGGATTATTCATTGTGAAAAAGGGAAAATCACTGTGGACTTTCTTTTTTTTATTTTTAGTTATTCATCTGTTTTTAAGTTCATATTGCAGAGGTGTTTTTCAGAGTGGTTAGGGATTGTCCAGCAGTTTACCGTAGCAAAATCTGTTGCACCCCCCCCCCCCCCCCCCCCCTTGATTTTCTGTAGTGTGTTGACTTCGATTCCCAATGATTTACACCTGCTATCTCTGGTTCAGTCTTAAGCAGTCGTCTGCTGGATGTAGTGGCTTT
>NW_024472006.1:0-7782 GCF_017654505.1 Polyodon spathula | reverse complement strand
TGCTGGAAAGACTCCACATTATAAATGTCAGCAAAAATGCAGTTTTATTGTAAAACTACAGAACAATAAAACATGCTCTTAAAATATTCCAGATATGCTTATGAGTGAATGACATACTGTATATAACTGAGCTCCGAGGACAGTAAATCAGCTGATCGATTTTTTTTTTTTTTTTTTTTTTTTTTTCGGGGGGGGGGGGGGGGTAATTTTCTTTCTGCTATTGAATCGCTTCGGCACGCATCATATCTTTCTTTTGAACATAATACAAGACACAGGCGTGGGCTCCAATCTGAGAGCACACATCTTCAGTCCTGTGGGGATACTGGGTGTTTTTGATTGCATTTTCATTTTCACAGAGTGCTTTTCAATGCGGTCCTGCTCCAGCGCACTGAAAACATAATCTCACAAAACAGCTCTTTGGGAGAAGCACGTTTCACTTCCAGGAAATGTCGGCAAGATCTGTGTGACAGTACACCCCACCCCCGACCCCACCCCCCTCAGCCAGTAAATACTCCCACCTGCAAACAGGAGATTATTGCATTATTTCAGGAAACTGTGCCTCACCAGGATCTCCCACTTGAGGGAAATGCTTGTTTGGAAATGTAAAAAAAGTATATATATTTTTTTGATTTAAGGTTGCAAGTGCAGCACACGGTTTAATAGCATTCTACAGCATAAAATAACATATCAGTAACTAATTAACATTAACAGTTATGTGGGTTTGAAATATAAAAGCTGTATTTTGTTACACTGAAATGTGTGCATGTGTTTTTTTTTTTTTTTTTTTTTAATAATTAAGCACCTTATAATTCCTACCGTGTTAAAGGAGTGCTGGTAGTATATAAAAAAAAAAATTCTGTCAGTTTTTAATCGATGATCGACTCAGAGCTGACTGTTCTCAAAAAAATCTGGTTAATGTTTTACTTCGTAGGAGGGCTGTTTAGGGCAGGTATGACTTGAACAGCTTCTGAATTTTGCTTTGTTGTGTATATTTAGATACGCAAGTCGTATCAGACATCTCAACCTGGCAAATTGCATTTTTAGGCGGGGCAGTGTGTGGGTGTTTTTAGTTAAAGTAACTCAATTTTCATTGTATTTCTTTTCTTTAACTTCTACTTAAACATTTCATGCTTTAGCAAAGCCTGCTCGAGCCATCCTAACAGTAACAGTGACTTTCTGAATTGGGAGAATTGGCTGGGAGAAGGACCCTTGTTCCAGTGCTGTACTTCAGCTGTGCTTGCTGCAGTGTGAATCCAGCAGTGAATAGAGGAAGTCTGAGCACTGCTTGGCACATACACAAATACAGAACCGTTAGCAGGTGGCTGTGAAGGGGTTGCAGGTGTACACAGCAAACTGACTTGCTTGCCTTGGGGGTTAAAATGAAGTTAAAATAAAATAATCTGGTTGAAGCATGACATTGTGCTGTCTTGTTACCCCTCCCCCCCCACCCAACAGCTGTTTATAGATCATATCTTAAGACAATGGAACAGAACCTGTTTAGTTTCGTTTGTAGTTTTAGCGCTTTTGTCAGCATATTCCTGCGTCTGGTTTGTTGCGATTGCTAATGATCACCATAGTGTGTGTGTGTGTGTGTGTGTGTGTGTGTGTGTGTCTATCTATCTATATATATATATATATATATATATATATATATATATATATATATATATATATATATATATATATATATATATATATATATATAAAATTTATTTATTTTTGATGGCAAAAGGAATCAGCTGGGATCTCGATTCTTTCACCCCTGCCAAAATATGACCTATTGTAGCCTGTACGTATCAGAAGTGTTACAGACTGCTATTCACCCTACCAGGGAGTCCATTTCCTTTTACAAGCTCTGGTTTATTATTGAACTTTCTGGTGACTGTTGGTATGCAGTACAGCCGATCCCTGCATGTGCAAAGTATTTACAATGCCTGATAAAGTATTGATTTGAACGTTGTTACAGGAGCCAGATCTTTTATTTGTAGTAAATGCCTGGCTACCTAAACATTCAGGTTTCATTCATGATTTATTTACCCAATACAGTACTATGAATATGGCCCAGTTTCACAAACCTGTTTAAACACCAGTATAACCTTGACAAAAGGTACTGGACAAATGCACACCCACAGTGAGCATTTGCTTTCGATTGCGGAGTCTGATATGTGCAGCTATTCTGAATATTGCAAGCCCATGATAAATGTGCTGTAAGCTTATCTGGGTAAACAGGTTTCCCTCCATCATTGCCTGGCTCTCATACTGCTGTTAATTCACTAATGACCTACAGAGAAATCTGGGGTGAAACTTGCAGTATTACTGTTTTTGTTTTGTTTTAATTTACAGTTTACAGAGCAGCAAGCAAACAAGCAAGATTTGTCGCACATTAACCTATGTTGATTTAGTGTGTGTTTAATGTTCCAAGAATATATATCTATTAGAAGTTAATATTTAGTACACCTTGCGACATGCATGGGTATATTATATAATAATAGTAATGTTATATATTTATTTTTATATAGCCCCTTTCATAGTGGACCACCATCACAAAGCGCTTTAGAGGTAGGCTGTAAACTGCACATTATATGCAGAGTCACTTAAAATAGGACATTATTAATATAAAAACAGTACATACAATGTAAATAAGGGTTTTTTTTTTGTCACTTGGTGTTTCCAGGTACAGTTTTTATTTCAGTTTTCATGTGACTAACACTGTGAGATTTTGTGCATAAACACACGGTTTCTGGTAATCTAAAAAGCTAAAAAGTCACTGGTTATATATTTTCTCTTGTCAAGGAGCATCGTAGCTATGTCAAGCAGAAGAGGATGAAGATCAAGATTTAGCTGTTTTTCTTCACTATTAATAGAACATCTTTTGTCAGTGGAGTGGAAGGCTCCCTTGCAGGCTTGCTGTACTCTTCAGTTTCTCTGATACTCTCTGGGATCCACTAAGCTGGCTGTTGAATGTACTGTGCAGGGAGACAAATACTGTACACTGTCACTCTCTTGAGGGTGCACAGCTCTGATCTGTTTAATTGTTCAATGATGAAACTGCGCTGGGAGTTGGAGTTATCACATGTTCAGTGCAACCACCCTGTGTTTGTGAAATAACGTAATGTAGACCTGCTGTAGCTTTCCAGCAAACAGAATGTCAGTGTCAGTATGGTGGTGGTCTGGGGTGGCTCATCCAAGGCTTACCTGGCAACCCAGGGGATGACTTGAGGACTGTGTGCAGTCCTTCCAGTTGTAGATTTGAAAGCTTTAAATGAAAATGTGTATGCGCATATGAAGGGTCCACATATCATTCAAATAATGTGTTTATGGGATTATACCCAAATGCAGTCAGATAGGCTAGCACGTATACTGTGCTCACCATGAAGAACATAAGAACATAAAGTTTACAAATCGGAGGAGGCCGTTCGGCCCATCTTGCTCGTTTGGCTGTTAGTAGCTTATTGATCCCAGACTCTCAGCAAGCAGCTTCTTGGAGGATCCCAGGGTGTCAGCTTCAACAGCCTTACTGGGGAGCTGGTTTCAGACCCTCACAGACAGACAGACAGACAGACTGGCACAGTCAGCGCATGAGGGGTCACGTTTTGAACGAGGACATTAAAGTTCAGTGTCTGCAGGTATGGAACATTAGAATAGTGACCATCTTCAACAGAATGAATGGAGCCGAAACAACTGGCCACATTCTCAGTGTACCCCTTTAAATCTGGAATGATCTGTTTTGTGTTCCCCGCTGCTTGAGGATGGACTCACCTTTGATTCTGCACACAGGTCCCTTAAGTAAGTAATACACTGTCCCTGTAAGTAGTACACTGTATGATGCATCTGTAGTTAACCTGATGCGGGAGGCTTTGCAGACAGCTGTTGTGTTAACAGAGCACTGCATCAAAAACTGTTTGCAGGTTAAGGTGCTAGTATAACCCAATGTTGCCACAGCTCCAGTGATGAGCTGGCTTAAGAGACAAACAAGACAGACAAAAAGCAATTTTAAAAACAAACGTTACAGGAGAAGGGAAAATATATGGGAATTCCCCGAAACATCCCCCTCTGCAAGCACGTTGCTAACTGCAGTGTTTAAATGCAGTGTGCTGTGGTTGTCCAATGGTTACACTTATCCAAAACTCTTCCTCTTAATACATTAACGAATGCTGGCCCTACATTATAGCGTTTAACAGTCAAATCAGTGTCCTGCAGCGCCTCCTGTGCCCCCCAGTGATGGTAGTGTTGGCTACACTTGTTTAAAGGAAGGAGGCTGCAGTGCTGAGATGGACAGTTACTCCTGATGCAGGGGGGTATCTGGAATTTACACATCCTTGTTTCGGCAGCTGCTTTTGTTTCCATTGGTTTGGATGGTAGAGGGAAGTGAAAGTGAGGCTGACACTAGGGATTTTTCAGAACCCAGTAGAGATAAATTAGTATATAGGATGGACTCTTTGGCAGCCACAGCGCTGTCAGTTTCTAGTTGCAGGAATAGGGCCTGGAGAACAAGCAGGGCGGTACTTATTTGATGCACTGCATTGGGGAAATGTTTGTCCATTCTTAAATGATCCCATCTTGCTCCAGGAAAAGTAGTTGGTGGTGGGACAGATTTCCTAAGGTTTGGCCCACAGAGTCCTGTCTTATGATACTGTGTCCCTTCTGTGAACTTTTCCAGATGTGCTCTGCCGTTCCCATCATTACAGAAACGAATGAGTAAGTCTAGCGAGGGACAGTGAGATTACAAGTGGTACATTACCCCTGTGCTTTCCAGGCTTGTTAATGTTGAACCTTAATGCCAAGCATCTATTAATCTGTGACACGATTTCAAGTAGAAAGTCAAAAGACTACAGTCTGGCTTCTTTTGTTGGGCTGACATTTACAGGGTATTTCCACCTAGCCCACTCGGTGAGTGAATCACTGCTCTCGATAGCTTCTTAGTAATTTGGTTAGGTGATGCAGCATAGGTATGGTAAACCCGCTTTGCAAAGGTTTATCGGAAGACCAAGACTAAATGTCATTAACCGTTTGTGAACAAAGCAGGTGCTGGAACAGTCTGGTTAGGATCAATGATTCCAACAGCTGGAATAAGATAAGATATTTACCAAAAGGGCCAAGTTAAACAAGGATGCTTTTCTTAGTTTGTAGTTCCATTGAAAACCCAACTGCAGTACCCCTTTTTACCAAAGAACGTGTCTTCATTCTGCTCACTGCAGTGTATGCCTCTTTCTCAACCAGGGATTTGCCTGCTTTGTACAGGTGATTGAGATCCACTGATGTTGGGGGAAGGTAAAGTAGGAAAGCATAGGACAAACATTCCAGCTGAGTACAATGAAGAGAAGGTCTGCTGTATTGTATAGGACCCCCTGTACTTAAAATGAATGTGAGTGATGATATTGTTTTAAAGCACAATAAAAAATATGTTGGCGAATCTCCATGCTTTAGTGGCCTGTCCTATTTGGAATTCTGCGTTTTGTCACATTGAAGGGGAACACATTAGCACTTCCTGGGATGCATAGAAGCTATGTTGTCTTTTGTACTTGTGTGCAGATGGGACAATAGCAGTCCCAGCAGAATTTGCATGGGTCTGCTTGTCCTGTGGGATATCTGGGGATTAAAACCTGATTCAGAATGCCATTTCAATCCACCGCCCCCACCACCAACACACACCCTGCTCCAGGTGTCCACTGAGAATGGCAGCGTGTGTTTTGTGCATGCAGATTGCATATTGCATTATAGCCTTATGAGCGAGATGCTCCCCAATGCCCTGGGGGAGCTGTTTTCCACAAGCCCATTGTTTTGTACCATATGGCAATAATATTTCCTTGCTGACCTGAAGCAAGCATCATCTGCTTGTGTGCAAATGTTTAAACGTAAAGGTGTTAAAATTGTACTCAACTCTACTTTCTCTGGTAGATATTTGTCCATCTGCTACTGTTTGATTTTTTTTTTCTTTTTTCCTGCCATGTGGTGCATTCTGTTTAGTAGAAATTGCATGTGTGCTAATAAGAGTTCAATGGGGAGTTAGTGTACCCGTTGCTGGAAGTGAGAAAGCACAGAGAACATACCACAGGATCCCACCAACTGTTCTTGTTGTTTTGCAGAAAATAAATGCAGTTTTTACCTTTGAGTGTGATGTGTAGAGTTGAATCACTCTGAACAGTCTTTCAGGATTCCTGCTCTGTTAACAGAACAAGCTTGTGAAACACTGCAGCGTCAGTGAGGGTGTGCACAGTGTTCCGGGAACCCCTTGGTCATAGAATGCAGTGTCAGTGGTTTTCACTCTTGAATTAAGAATGGATTTTTCTAGTGCTGCTGTTTGTTTGATCAAGTGTCCACTTTGCTGGCATCCTCAGGTTTTCATCAGGGAATAAACAAAAAAGGAAACTTCTTCCTAAGCTTCCATTTTTTGTTTCATAGAAAAGTTTAGAAATTGCAAAATGTAGTTTTTGAGCAAGCTGCATTTTTTCTCCTCAGAAGGTTTTGCAACTTCCTTGCAACAGAGTGCAGTTCTGCTGCAAAGTGTTTGATTGCATTCATGTTTGAGGAGAACAGAGTTGGTGGTGCAGTGGGTTTGTGAATGTTAGTGGGGGGGGTGTGCCAGAGACCTTTGGCAGGGAGTTGCTAATGAAGTCGCAGATGAGTGCTGGAAGGGACAGCGCTGCACGTGGCCAACCTGACTCGAGAGTGCAGTTTAAACACTGAAAGAGGATTTGTAAAAAATTAAAAAAATGAATTATTAACCATATGTAAACAGTCATTTACTGTAGCCCATGGAAACGTTGGGAGTCCGCTACTAATCAAAATAATTATATCTGTAAACCCGGCCAGTAGCTGTACATTTTCTTTTGGCATCCAGAGAAAGAGATGGATTATATTGGAGAGTTTTACAGTACTGGGAAATCCCCCTGGATTGTGTAACCTTCCTTTTCGTGTTTATCACTGGATTTTTTCCTAAACTAAGTAAGTGCTATCCAGGTGTATTCCCTGTTCCTGTTCAGTTTCGCGGGGTATACTGTGCTGTAAGTTGATCAAATCAACCACCATGTCCTCTTATGTAAGACAGCCTTCTCATTCGCACTTTGAATGGCCAACCTGAATGTGTTCTGTCATCTACTGTAAGCCTAATTCATTAAGGTATGGAATGAATTCTTGATCCCAGACCTGTGCAACAAGGAACGGGCAGTTGGTGCTATATTTGATTGTGTGTGTTGGGGTGAGTGGGAAAGTAATATTACATGATCATCATGAATTAAAGCACAGCATATACTGGAGGTATGACAGCATTTCAATTGCTACCAAGCTACAACATTTCTGTGAATTACTGTTCAGTTTCCGGACCGTCCGAGTGTTGCTGTGTATTGGGTCATACCTTGGATCTTGTGACCGGATTCTTTGTTGTTGTTGTGCATTGTGTTTTGTTTTAGTCAATTCAACAGTCCTGTCATCATATGAGCTCCTCCTATTCTGCAGTCTGACCCCTGGGTTTTGTTTTTAGAAAGTCATGCTTGTGCATCAATCCTTCTATTAAAGTGTGTCACTGACGATTGTAATTTTATATTCATTTTATTGTTCTACAATTTTTAGGACCTGCTGTTGCTTACTTAGAACTTCCAGAGACAACACTTAAAGATAATGAGTTTCTTCATTCCCCCCACAACTGCTAAATGAGGATTTACCATACTGCCATGCAATAGTAGGATTGCAATATTCCATTTTTCTAGTCATTTTTTCACAGTCATTTTTCTATTCATTTTATTTTGTCATCATTGATTATACATTTTGTACTTGTTCTATTAA
>NW_024472005.1:0-7782 GCF_017654505.1 Polyodon spathula | reverse complement strand
TACTAACAACCAAATGAGCAAGATGGGCCGAATGGCCTCCTCCTCGTTTGTAACCTCTTTTATGTTCTTATGTTCCTATTTAAATTTAAGTTTGATGATGATAAGTTATCAGGTTACAAAACAGTGCTGTATCAGTTGTGAATGAATCCCTAGCAGTGCCAAAAAGTGCACAGCTTAAGCATGGCTCCTTTTCCTTTAGGTAGAGCATGTGCAATGGGGAAGATCTATTTCACAGCAAGGATGTTCTCTTAGGTGTTCCTATACGCGGAGACTACTGCACTATACATAGACAGTGGTTTAAAAAAAATATCATGCATGTAGAAACTTGACCGTTATTTTTTCTAACTGCGAAATATGTACAGCCTTTTGGTTTAGTCTATTTCAGTTGCAGGTTAGTTTCTGTTTTTGGCTAAAGTCGCTAGAAGAAAAGTCAAGATCATGAACACTCCATGTTTAGACTTTTTGGTTTCTGTTGAAAGTCTTTAAGGAGGACACTGGGGCAATTAGCATTACTGTCACAGCAATACTATCAGTTAAATAGGCAGTATATCAGAGTAACACTGACTTAACTTGGTCTGGTAAATAAATGTAGACAAATGTTTGTCTCCGAGACTATGAAGGCTGGTTTGGAGTGTTTATGGTGGGTTTTCCCATGGATGCATCACTTTGTCATGTGGAGATAAGGAGACGTCCTCATCTGGTAAAAAGTCCCTGTCATGTTAATAGTCTGATTTTTATCAGGTTCAATACCAAAATGAATGTAATCTCTAATTAACACTTTTTTTTTTAATCTAAAGAATTTGATTTGGGTTCAGATTGAACTTTGGCAGTCTTCATCTTGTATTTGGAGTCACAAACCAGTAGATTTGCTTGAGGACTCTAATTATACTGCAAGTTTAAAAGGAGAAAAAAAATATTTGTCGTGGCGCTGCTTTTTTTTTTTTTTTTTTTTTGTTTCAGTTCAGAAATGGCAACAACAACAAGTTGTATATTTTTAAAAGCATTAAAATGATCAAATCCTACAATCCCCCCGCAAGCTATAGCAATCTCCAGCTGCTAAATCAAGTAGACAAAAGATTCTTCTTCAGTGTAAAGTTTAGGATTCATATAATGTAAAAGAGAAACTTTTAACACTGGAATTTAAAATATGCCTTGTTAACATCCGTATTGCCCTGCCATTGGTTTTTGTCTTGTGGCTTAATGGTACCATTGCCAGCTGGAACCTCTGATTGGAGTGTTGTGTAAAGCACAGTGTGTGACTGAAATGATTAAAAACATTTCTTATGTTCATCTGCTAGCTCTAATTGGGTCACGTCTTGAACATTTGTACTCTAAGCAGGGCTTTTTGGCACATGTGTGTCCAAGTCCATTTTGTTTTCTAATACTGTACCGGCCCAATGAGACTGTGACACCAGCAGCCATGAAGTTCCATGTAGCAACTGTTTCTACCTGTACGGCCTGCGACATTCTCCATACCTGTGTTACTTCAAGAAAACTTCATTTTGGTGCTCTTGATGTTCTGTAAGTAGTGAACAATGTTCACTATCAAATGGTTTACTGTCCCTGGAACAAGTCACTAGCCACCCACAGCGGCTGGCATTCTGGGGGTTAAGAAAGACAGCTTCCCTGACCAAGTATCTGAAGAAGTGGTCACAGCGTGGTTCTGTGGTTAATCTCTCTGTAAAGAAGACAGACCTCGAGAACGAAGACCAGCCCCCACTCAAGTCTTTAACAATCAGCAAAATACAGTTAATACATATATATTACAGCTCACTTCTCTGCCATCTGCTTAAAATAAAGGAATGCATTCATGAAATTCAGCCAGACCCAGTTAGTAGCACATGTCTTTTCTGTTCCATGTATTCAATCCAAAAGAATATAATAAACGGTATAGATTGTAATTTATTCTCCGGGATCAACTCAAACATTGCTCTTGTGGTTTATCTCACCAGAACCTCTTGATGGAATTTCCTTCTATACTCTTATAGCTTGGCAGATTGTTATCATGCACATTCTTGCTTGTTTTATGGCCTGCGAGGCCTTTTTGGTGTGGTCAGTGTAGCTCTATCTCTAACAATGTGATTCTTAATTATTTAAAAAAAAAAAAAAAAGGAAATCCATCTGGAACGGGTACCAGCTGTGAAAAATACCCCGATACCCGGGTCTCTTTAGGGTAATATTAAAAAATATATATATTAATGTTATAGACTCCAATTGAATGATTGATTAGCAATCGAGTCTTGGTACAGCTGCATAAAAGCCGCATGTTTTCACTCACTCGGGGTTGTGTGTTCGGTGAGTAGAGAACTGGTGTGGAGAGGATAGAATTTAACACTAAACAAAGTAAATATATAACCGTTGTTTTGACTCGCCGTGTTTCTGTTAGTCCACTGTTTAAGTGTTAGTCCATTTTGTTTGTCTATTTATTTTGGCGTCAAGTGCCGTGTCCTGTTTTTTGTACAACTGTTTTATTTTCTAATAATAATAAACCGTGCAGCAGTGCATTCATTCATCACTTCATCTCGCAGTACTGTGTGTTTCTTCTGGTCTGACTTCCACACTACAGCTGTCACAAGTACGCATACAATTAGTCCCTTCAGATCTGTGTACTTGTATAACCTTTTTCAGTACTGGAAATAATAATAATCATAAACATCTCTGTTTGAATAGTTATGTTAATGTGCTACATGCTGAGGGATTCTTTGCCAGATCTCTTGGCCATATTCTGTTGTTATGGTGTTGATCCAGGGGTGTGCAAGGGTTCGAGTAGCTTTTATTTATTTTCTCAACTTGAAATGCAGCGTCGTTTACACAAAAGTATAGGCAAGGAGTATATCTTACTGTTGCTTCTCGTTCTCTCGCTTTTCCTGTTTCTCCCTTTTGTCACACGTGGTTTGTTCTAACTTTATTGTTCACCGGTATCTCTTCGGCAAACGCAATAAAAAGTTAAAGGCGCAGTCCTCCAAATCCAAACTGATAAATAATCATAAGTGTTTCAGTCTTGAATCAACATGGCACCCACTCAGAGCATTGTGAGTAGTGTTTTTCTCACACTGCTTATGTTTTGTACTTTTGCATTTTGGAGCGCGGATGCTTTTTCTTAGTAACTTTACTTCATTAAATTTTCTGTTTTCTGGGGTACACCACTTGCCATACTTTAGTTATTTGTTCATTTATTTAAATAAAAGCTACTTATTTTATCTTTTTGGTAAGAAAAGATATCTGCGCAAAAACTGTAGATTCTGTATTGGAAACCATACGCTATTATTATTAATAGGGGGGGGTGTCGAAGCTCTTGAACAAAGGGATGAAAATGGTGTATGATGGCACATTTTTGCATGGTTTTAGCATATCCTGTGATAGTCGTGGTCTGCTTGTAGTTTGACAAAGTACTCCATTAGTGCAATGAAGGAGCTTTGTTTCAGCACTACTCACAGCAAGGCAAGCTCAGTAACAAGAAAAAATGACTTTTAGGATCACCAAGACCCCTGCAATACAAGACTGGCTGGAAAAATAACTTGGCTAAGAAAATCGAGGGATACTCTGATGCAAAATATTCTCTTTCACTCAACTTAAATATACCTCTGCTGCGCTAAATCACACACTTTATACAGACTAGCGTGCAAAACCTTAGGACCACCACACTAAAAATTACTTTTGGAAGCTGTAAACCAACTGGAATGTAAGCAAAGTATGCATTCTAAAGAAGTTGCATGCACAGATAGCTGAACTGTGGAAGAATGCAGTAAACATCCATATATAATCAACAGTAGTTTAATTATTGTCTTTCTGAGATTATCCTTTTTTTTAATTTGTTATCTTTTGATATTGAAGATGTTCATAAATGAGTACTCCTTGGTTCATGTTATTACTCTTGTTGCATACTGTAGGGTAACTTGACTATTATTATTTAGCTATTGCTTTTATCCCAGGCGGCCCATCTGTTTTTTAATTATTGATTATTATGTATTTATTTTGCTTCAGTCTCAAATAACTCGAGATATTTAAATCTATAGACGATAATATTTGTAATGTTGGATTTATACAATGCACGGGCAATTAAGGCATATTTACGAATGGAATGAAAAACAAACAAAACAAGCTTTAAGTATAGAGAGCTGAAGCTGCATCTGAGCAAAGTAAAGACTTAAAAGTGAACTAACCAGGACTATGAAAGTTTGTATCTTCATGTGTGAACTAGTCCAGAAATGTTACCAAGTTTACAGTTTGCTTTATTCACTCTTCTACCTGTGGAAGGCAGACCCTTGTCGTAGAATTATACAGGGTGATTAGAAAGTAAGTTTACCACATCAATGCACCATATCTCATGCAGTAAACTTACTTTCTTATCCCCCTGTACATAACAAACATATTTGTTCAGGATTTTCTTTGGTGACGGCAGTCCGTGTTTTTAAGTGTGTTTGACTTGAGAGTTTCAGAAATGCACAAATTAATTGATCAGAGACTGCAGCTGCCATCTGCTCAGTTTATTAGATTAGATTAGATAGTACCTTCTCTTGTACTAGAAGCCTGAAAAAATAAGCAACAAAAACCTACGAAACTACAAGACGTTAACCCCTTGGATCCCAGAAAGCGACTTGGATTAGTTCTCATGGGAAATCTATTTTGGCGCATTGTAACTGAACTATGTTTTCACCTGCGTGTTTATGATATCCGGATCGCCCCAGGCTTGTTTTTACTCTCTGGTAGCTTCTGAACTGCTGTTGCTGTTTCAGGATCTCGTACTGGAAAATAAAAATACGGTCTATATATTAGTGTATTGGATGGCATGCTGCTTTTGTTGGAGTTCAGGGGTCTCTCTATCTTGTACTACTATCCTGCCTGAGTACGGGTGAGCCTTGTTTAAATAGTTAAGCTCCAATCTTGTGGTGTTTCCCTTCTCCCTCTCTCTCTCTCTCAGTTGATATCCGTGAAATCAAGGAGATTCGACCGGGCAGGAACTCGCGGGATTTCGAGCGTTACATCGAGGATACCTCTGTGCGGCTGGAACACTCGCTTTGCTTCGTCATTCTCTATGGCACAGAGTTCCGCCTCCGAGCCCTCAGTCTCGCAGGTATGCTCAACACCACGTTGTTTAAATAAGCTGTTTAAATACGTTTTGAAAGAAACACTTCCATTTTAAGTTTCAAATATGATTTCTGCAAACTTGGACCTCCTGTTTGCAGTTGTACTCCCTGGGTGATTTCACATCGGCAGAGTCTACTGGGTCATGTTATTGGCTGAAAGCATGTCAGTCAAGAGGGGAAGCAGCTGATTGGTTGTTTATTGATAGGAAAGAAGCCAGTGAAGGGGTGGGGACAGTTTGACTCTTCAGGTGAAATGATCCAGAGACGTGTTGCTCGTGACTGCTGGCACTGATTTTGCATTCGCAGCCGACATGTTGTTTCTCTTGTTCCTCCTCACAGCCACTTCAGATGAAGAGATGACCATGTGGGTTAAAGGCTTGAGCTGGCTTGTTGCGGACACGCTCAGTTCCTCCACGCCCCTGCAGATTGAAAGGTCGGTGCTTGACCTGGGGTTCCACATGAGTGCGGTTTGGGCTGGGTCGGCTGGGTCGACTATTGAGAAATAATAAAAGAAGCTAAAATCCAATGGCAAATGTTTCAACTGGGAGTCTTTTTCAGTGGGGACTATTGGTTACAGCTGGGGGACTGGGAGGCAGGGTGGCCTAGCAGTTAGAGGTGAGGACTGGGGGCAACATGTATTTTGTTCAAATTCTGTGAAACAATAATGTCTGCTTCCTGTTTCTCCTCAGGTGGTTAAGGAAGCAGTTCTATGCAGCGGATCGCAGCAGAGAAGACAAGTAAGTCTACACAAACCTTCCAGAAAAAAGGTGACGATACTGTTCAGAAAAACAATGAAAAAGACTTATTCTGGTTTTTATTTTTTTAAATGAGGCCTCCTTTTAAAACTGTGCCACAGTTAAGTGTGTTGCCATTTGTCAGTGATTAGATGAATCTATCTCTCTCTCTCGCTCTCTCGCTCTCTCTCCGAGTGCTTTTATGAATGAACTTGCTGAGATGGTTGCTTTCATGGCATGGAGCCCAGGGGGGAGAGGGGTGTGGCCTGTGCTCTGAGTCTTGCCATTCTGCTCCGTTACCTTTTTAAGGCCTACATTTACACTGCAAACCTACTGACAACCTAGCTGTGCTGCACAGTCTCAGGTAACAGGTTTTATGCTCAGTTTGCTGTCGTTGAACCCTTTCAACCAATATATTAAGAGATTCTAAATCAAATACATTTCACCGTTTACAGGGGAAGCCTGACCTATGTACATTAATGTGAAATATCCCTATGGCCATCCACAGAGAACAAGTCTCCATTCAAAGGCATGCCGTTTATAGTGGCGACCTTGCCAAGCTGCAAGTTCGAGGCTCCCTGCTAAAGCATTCATTATTTCCTTTGAAAAGCATGAAGTCCACTATCAATAAGCACATACATTTTTTTTCCTGCACCCTAAACCAGAGGCCAGCACTCCCATTTGCCTGCTGGTCTGCTTTGACGGAGATAATCCTCCAACTGCAGATGGTGTAACATCCATGAAAGAAGACCAGGTGCAGGGTGAAACACAACTCTGAGAACAAAGGCTGTGCTGGGTTTCAGTGGCTGCTGGTCTATTGTGTGGCTGCTTCCTGTTGCTCTGTTTGGAGAGGGAGAGCGAAGGGAGCTTTAGTGAGCAACGATTGAGAGGTCCTGTCAATCAGACCCCTGGATAGGAATTTACAAACCACTTCTCGCTGCCAACCTTACTTTCTACAGCCGCCCCCCACGTGTGTATCCTGCATGGCTCGAGGTTCCCCTTATCCTGCATACTTCAGTGCATCTTGTTTGTGTTTTAGGTGGTGGGGAGTTGACATAAAACAGTACTTGGTACAAATGAATACCTCCCGAGCTGGTTTTGTCTTGTGCCCAGGACACATATATTGCAGTGTATTGCTGGTGATCATGTGATCAGTGACCTATAAAGAAGGTGCACTGTTGCTGGCTGCTGAGTATCCTGGCAGATGCAGATCATTGAATTATTAATTTCCTTATTGATGAGAGTTGATGCTACAGTATCCTGGCAGATGCCGCTCATTGAGTTATTAATTTCCTTGTTGGTGGGAGTCAGTACTACATATCAATGCCATAATGGCTCTATTCATATGGGGGGGGGTGGGGGGGGGGTTGGATTCACCATGAATTTGACAGATCTATTCCTGTGCAGTCTGACCAAAGCATCCCTTTGTTTGGTGCTTGGAGAACTATTTTAGGGTATAACCTGCTGAGACACAATGAATGTTTTGGCAGCAGTAGTTCCCCTTCGTTTTTAGTACTGTAGATATTTCTGGACTTGTGTTTATGTATCTGTTTGTTTTTCAGGATTTCCTCAAAGGATTTGAAAAGCATGCTGTGTCAGGTCAACTATAGAGTCCCCAACATGAAGTTTTTACGAGAGAAATTTCCGGTACGGATTACAAGAGTTAAGATGCTGGTGTTCCACGGAATAGTTTGACCATTATCCCTATAACAGCAAATGTCACATTTTTCAGTTTTCCATTAAGTATCTGGAAAACTACAAAGTGGTATGTAATTCAATATCTTAACGCAATGTTATTTGGCAGGTTTCGTTCGACTTTATGAAGGAAAATGAGTTAATTTTATAGGGCAATGCAAAACTTTTGGTTATTAATAGCAGTATGGCTTTCCAAGCTTTTTTTTTTCCTCCAAACCTGGCCCAGATCATACAAAGATGTCTAGAATGTCCTTGAAGTGCAGTAG
>NW_024472004.1:0-1000 GCF_017654505.1 Polyodon spathula | reverse complement strand
ACAAATGGTACATTGAAATTTCGTTCTGTTTGATATTTTATTTTTAAACTCTGAAACTCAGAATCAACTATTGTAAGGTGACATTGGTTTTATGTTGAGAAATATTTTTAAGAAAAATAAAAACTGAAATATCTTGTTGGCATAAGTATTCAACCCCTGTGCTGTGGAAGCTCCCAGTTTGCACTGATGAAAGAAATTGCCCAAACGAGGACATAATTACCTTACCATTGGCCTCCACCTGTGAACCATTAAAATTGCTGTCACATTTTCTGGATAAAAACCCCACTGTAGAAGGATCACTGGTAAGGCTGTGAATATGAAGGAAAATGAAGACCAAAGAGCTTTCTACAGAAGTTAGAGATAAAGTAATACAAATGCATAGATTAGGGAAAAGGTACAAAATAATATCCATGTGTTTGGATATCCCAGTGAGCAAAGCTGGATCAATAATCAGGAAGTGGAAGCTGTATCACACCACCTAGGCACTGCCAAGAAAAGGCCGTCCCTCAAAACTCAGCACTCAGACAAGAAGGAGACTTGTGAGAGAAGCCACAGAGGTGTTATTGCTGCTGACACTGGTGCTGACACTGGTGTTACTGCTGCCGACACTGGTGTTACTGCTGCCGACACTGGTGTTACTGTGCTACACTGGTGTTACTGCTGACACTGGTGTTACTGCTGCTGACACTGGTGTTACTGCTGCTGACACTGGTGTTACTGTTGCTGACACTGGTGTTACTGCTGCTGACACTGGTGTTACTGCTGCTGACACTGGTGTTACTGCTGCCGACACTGGTGTTACTGCTGCTGACACTGGTGTTACTGCTGCTGACACTGGTGTTACTGCTGCTGACACTGGTGTTACTGCTGCTGACACTGGTGTTACTGCTGCCGACACTGGTGTTACTGCTGCCGACACTGGTGTTACTGTTGCCGACACTGGTGTTACTGTTGCTGACACTGGTGTTACTGCTGCTGACACTGGTGTTACTGTTGCTGA
>NW_024472003.1:0-11000 GCF_017654505.1 Polyodon spathula | reverse complement strand
TGCTGCTGACACTGGTGTTACTGCTGCTGACACTGGTGTTACTGCACTGCTGACACTGGTGTTACTGCTGCTGACACTGGTGTTACTGCTGCTGACACTGGTGTTACTGCTGCTGCTGACACTGGTGTTACTGCTGCTGACACTGGTGTTACTGCTGCTGACACTGGTGTTACTGCTGCTGACACTGGTGTTATTGTTGCTGACACTGGTGTTACTGCTGCTGACACTGGTGTTACTGCTGCTGACACTGGTGTTATTGATGCTGACACTGGTGTTACTGCTGCTGCTGGTGTTACACTGGTGTTACTGCTGCTGACACTGGTATTACTCCTGCTGACACTGAGTTACTGTGCTACTGCTGACACTGGTGTTACTGTTGCTGACACTGGTGTTACTGCTGCTGACACTGGTGTTACTGTTGCTGACACTGGTGTTACTGTTGCTGACACTGGTGTTACTGTTGCTGACACTGGTGTTACTGTTGCTGACACTGGTGTTACTGCTGCTGACACTGGTGTTACTGTTGCTGACACTGGTGTTACTGCTGCTGACACTGGTGTTACTGCTGCTGACACTGGTGTTACTGCTGCTGACACTGGTGTTACTGCTGCTGACACTGGTGTTACTGTTGCTGACACTGGTGTTACTGCTGCTGACACTGGTGTTACTGCTGCTGACACTGGTGTTACTGCTGCTGACACTGGTGTTACTGCTGCTGACACTGGTGTTACTGCTGCTGACACTGGTGTTACTGCTGCTGACACTGGTGTTACTGCTGCTGACACTGGTGTTACTGCTGCTGACACTGGTGTTACTGCTGCTGACACTGGTGTTACTGCTGCTGACACTGGTGTTACTGCTGCTGACACTGGTGTTACTGCTGCTGACACTGGTGTTACACTGGTGTTACTGCTGCTGACACTGGTGTTACTGCTGCTGACACTGCTGACACTGTGTTACTGTTGCTGACTGTTGCTGACACTGGTGTTACTGTTGCTGACACTGGTGTTACTGTTGCTGACACTGGTGTTACTGTTGCTGACACTGGTGTTACTGTTGCTGACACTGGTGTTACTGTTGCTGACACTGGTGTTACTGTTGCTGACACTGGTGTTACTGTTGCTGACACTGGTGTTACTGTTGCTGACACTGGTGTTACTGGTGTTTGCTGACACTGGTGTTATTGTTGCTGACACTGGTGTTACTGTTGCTGACACTGGTGTTACTGTTGCTGACACTGGTGTTACTGTTGCTGACACTGGTGTTACTGCTGCTGACACTGGTGTTACTGTTGCTGACACTGGTGTTACTGCTGCTGACACTGGTGTTACTGTTGCTGACACTGGTGTTACTGTTGCTGACACTGGTGTTACTGTGTTTGCTGACACTGGTGTTACTGTTGCTGACACTGGTGTTACTGTTGCTGACACTGGTGTTACTGCTGCTGACACTGGTGTTACTGCTGCTGACACTGGTGTTACTGCTGCTGACACTGGTGTTACTGTTGCTGACACTGGTGTTACTGCTGCTGACACTGGTGTTACTGCTGCTGACACTGGTGTTACTGCTGCTGACACTGGTGTTACTGTTGCTGACACTGGTGTTACTGCTGCTGACACTGGTGTTACTGCTGCTGACACTGGTGTTACTGCTGCTGACACTGGTGTTACTGCTGCTGACACTGGTGTTACTGCTGCTGACACTGGTGTTACTGTTGCTGACACTGGTGTTACTGCTGCTGACACTGGTGTTACTGCTGCTGACACTGGTGTTACTGCTGCTGACACTGGTGTTACTGCTGCTGACACTGGTGTTACTGTTGCTGACACTGGTGTTACTGCTGCTGACACTGGTGTTACTGTTGCTGACACTGGTGTTACTGTTGCTGACACTGGTGTTACTGCTGCTGACACTGGTGTTACTGCTGCTGACACTGGTGTTACTGCTGCTGACACTGGTGTTACTGCTGCTGACACTGGTGTTACTGCTGCTGACACTGGTGTTACTGTTGCTGACACTGGTGTTACTGCTGCTGACACTGGTGTTACTGCTGCTGACACTGGTGTTACTGCTGCTGACACTGGTGTTACTGCTGCTGACACTGGTGTTACTGTGCTGACACTGGTGTTACTGCTGCTGACACTGGTGTTACTGCTGCTGACACTGGTGTTACTGCTGCTGACACTGGTGTTACTGCTGCTGACACTGGTGTTACTGCTGCTGACACTGGTGTTACTGCTGCTGACACTGGTGTTACTGTTGCTGACACTGGTGTTACTGCTGCTGACACTGGTGTTACTGCTGCTGACACTGGTGTTACTGCTGCTGACACTGGTGTTACTGCTGCTGACACTGGTGTTACTGCTGCTGACACTGGTGTTACTGCTGCTGACACTGGTGTTACTGTTGCTGACACTGGTGTTACTGTTGCTGACACTGGTGTTACTGCTGCTGACACTGGTGTTACTGCTGCTGACACTGGTGTTACTGCTGCTGACACTGGTGTTACTGCTGCTGACACTGGTGTTACTGCTGCTGACACTGGTGTTACTGTTGCTGACACTGGTGTTACTGCTGCTGACACTGGTGTTATTGCTGCTGACACTGGTGTTACTGGTGTTACTGCTGCTGACACTGGTGTTACTGCGTTACTGTTGCTGACACTGGTGTTACTGCTGCTGACACTGGTGTTACTGCTGCTGACACTGGTGTTACTGCTGCTGACACTGGTGTTACTGCTGCTGACACTGGTGTTACTGTTGCTGACACTGGTGTTACTGCTGCTGACACTGGTGTTACTGCTGCTGACACTGGTGTTACTGCTGCTGACACTGGTGTTACTGCTGCTGACACTGGTGTTACTGTTGCTGACACTGGTGTTACTGTTGCTGACACTGGTGTTACTGTTGCTGACACTGGTGTTACTGTTGCTGACACTGGTGTTACTGTTGCTGACACTGGTGTTACTGTTGCTGACACTGGTGTTACTGCTGCTGACACTGGGTGTTGACACTGCTGCTGACACTGGTGTTACTGCTGCTGACACTGGTGTTACTGCTGCTGACACTGGTGTTACTGTTGCTGACACTGGTGTTACTGTTACTGCTGACACTGGTGTTACTGCTGACACTGGTGTTACTGCTGCTGACACTGGTGTTACTGCTGCTGACACTGGTGTTACTGCTGCTGACACTGGTGTTACTGACACTGCTGACACTGGTGTTACTGCTGCTGACACTGGTGTTACTGCTGCTGACACTGGTGTTACTGCTGCTGACACTGGTGTTACTGCTGCTGACACTGGTGTTACTGCTGCTGACACTGGTGTTACTGTTGCTGACACTGGTGTTACTGCTGCTGACACTGGTGTTACTGGTGCTGCTGACACTGGTGTTTACTGACACTGCTGACACTGGTGTTACTGCTGCTGACACTGGTGTTACTGCTGCTGACACTGGTGTTACTGCTGCTGACACTGGTGTTACTGTTGACACTGGTGTTGCTGACACTGGTGTTACTGTTGCTGACACTGGTGTTACTTGCTGACACTGGTGTTACTGCTGCTGACACTGGTGTTACTGCTGCTGACACTGGTGTTACTGCTGACACTGGTGTTACTGCTGCTGACACTGGTGTTACTGCTGCTGACACTGGTGTTACTGCTGCTGACACTGGTGTTAATGCTGCTGACACTGGACACTGGTGTTACTGCTGCTGACACTGGTGTTACTGCTGCTGACACTGGTGTTACTGTTGCTGACACTGGTGTTACTGCTGCTGACACTGGTGTTACTGCTGCTGACACTGGTGTTACTGTTGCTGACACTGGTGTTACTGCTGCTGACACTGGTGTTACTGCTGCTGACACTGGTGTTACTGCTGCTGACACTGGTGTTACTGCTGCTGACACTGGTGTTACTGCTGCTGACACTGGTGTTACTGCTGCTGACACTGGTGTTACTGCTGCTGACACTGGTGTTACTGCTGCTGACACTGGTGTTACTGCTGCTGACACTGGTGTTACTGCTGCTGACACTGGTGTTACTGCTGCTGACACTGGTGTTACTGCTGCTGACACTGGTGTTACTGCTGCTGACACTGGTGTTACTGCTGCTGACACTGGTGTTACTGCTGCTGACACTGGTGTTACTGCTGCTGACACTGGTGTTACTGCTGCTGACACTGGTGTTACTGTGTGCTGACACTGGTGTTACTGTTGCTGACACTGGTGTTACTGTTGCTGACACTGGTGTTACTGCTGCTGACACTGGTGTTATTGTTGCTGACACTGGTGTTACTGTTGCTGACACTGGTGTTACTGCTGCTGACACTGGTGTTACTGCTGCTGACACTGGTGTTACTGACACTGCTGACACTGGTGTTACTGCTGCTGACACTGGTGTTACTGCTGCTGACACTGGTGTTACTGCTGCTGACACTGGTGTTACTGCTGCTGACACTGGTGTTACTGCTGCTGACACTGGTGTTACTGCTGCTGACACTGGTGTTACTGCTGCTGACACTGGTGTTACTGCTGCTGACACTGGTGTTACTGTTGCTGACACTGGTGTTACTGCTGCTGACACTGTGTGTTACTGCTGCTGACACTGGTGTTACTGCTGCTGACACTGGTGTTACTGTGTTACTGCTGCTGACACTGGTGTTACTGCTGCTGACACTGGTTTTACTGCTGCTGACACTGGTGTTACTGCTTGACACTGGTGTTACTGCTGCTGACACTGGTGTTACTGCTGCTGGCACTGGTGTTACTGCTGCTGACACTGGTGTTACTGCTGCTGACACTGGTGTTACTGCTGCTGACACTGGTGTTACTGCTGCTGACACTGGTGTTACTGCTGCTGACACTGGTGTTACTGCTGCTGACACTGGTGTTACTGACACTGCTGACACTGGTGTTACTGCTGCTGACACTGGTGTTACTGCTGCTGACACTGGTGTTACTGCTGCTGACACTGGTGTTACTGCTGCTGACACTGGTGTTACTGCTGCTGACACTGGTGTTATTGTTGCTGACACTGGTGTTACTGACACTGGTGCTGACACTGGTGTTACTGCTGCTGACACTGGTGTTACTGCTGCTGACACTGGTGTTACTGCTGCTGACACTGGTGTTACTGCTGCTGACACTGGTGTTACTGCTGCTGACACTGGTGTTACTGTTGCTGACACTGGTGTTACTGCTGCTGACACTGGTGTTACTGCTGCTGACACTGGTGTTACTGTTGCTGACACTGGTGTTACTGTTGCTGACACTGGTGTTACTGTTGCTGACACTGGTGTTACTGCTGCTGCTTACTGCTGACACTACTGCTGCTGACACTGGTGTTACTGCTGCTGACACTGGTGTTACTGCTGCTGACACTGGTGTTACTGCTGCTGACACTGGTGTTACTGCTGCTGACACTGGTGTTACTGCTGCTGACACTGGTGTTACTGCTGCTGACACTGGTGTTACTGCTGCTGACACTGGTGTTACTGCTGCTGACACTGGTGTTACTTTTGCTGACACTGGTGTTACTGTTGCTGACACTGGTGTTATTGCTGCTGACACTGGTGTTACTGTGCTGCTGACACTGGTGTTACTGTTGCTGACACTGGTGTTACTGCTGCTGACACTGGTGTTACTGCTGCTGACACTGGTGTTACTGCTGCTGACACTGGTGTTACTGCTGCTGACACTGGTGTTACTGCTGCTGACACTGGTGTTACTGCTGCTGACACTGGTGTTACTGCTGCTGACACTGGTGTTACTGCTGCTGACACTGGTGTTACTGTTGCTGACACTGGTGTTACTGCTGCTGACACTGGTGTTACTGTTGCTGACACTGGTGTTACTGCTGACACTGGTGTTACTGCTGCTGACACTGGTGTTACTGCTGCTGACACTGGTGTTACTGCTGCTGACACTGGTGTTACTGCTGCTGACACTGGTGTTACTGCTGCTGACACTGGTGTTATTGTTGCTGACACTGGTGTTAATGCTGTTGACACTGGTGTTACTGTTGACACTGGTGTTACTGCTGCTGACACTGGTGTTACTGCTGCTGACACTGGTGTTACTGCTGCTGACACTGGTGTTACTGCTGCTGACACTGGTGTTACTGCTGCTGACACTGGTGTTACTGCTGCTGACACTGGTGTTACTGTTGCTGACACTGGTGTTACTGTTGCTGACACTGGTGTGTGCTGACACTGGTGTTACTGCTGCTGACACTGGTGTTACTGCTGCTGACACTGGTGTTACTGTTGCTGACACTGGTGTTACTGTTGCTGACACTGGTGTTACTGCTGCTGACACTGGTGTTATTGCTGCTGACACTGGTGTTACTGCTGCTGACACTGGTGTTACTGCTGCTGACACTGCTGACACTGGTGTTACTGCTGCTGACACTGTGCTGACACTGGTGTTACTGTTGCTGACACTGGTGTTACTGGTGTTACTGCTGACACTGGTGTTACTGCTTGTTCCTGACACTGGTGTTACTGCTGCTGACACTGGTGTTACTGCTGCTGACACTGGTGTTACTGCTGCTGACACTGGTGTTACTGCTGCTGACACTGGTGTTACTGCTGCTGACACTGGTGTTACTGCTGCTGACACTGGTGTTACTGTTGCTGACACTGGTGTTATTGCTGCTGACACTGGTGTTACTGCTGCTGACACTGGTGTGTTACTGCTGCTGACACTGGTGTTACTGCTGCTGACACTGGTGTTACTGCTGCTGACACTGGTGTTACTGCTGCTGACACTGGTGTTACTGCTGCTGACACTGGTGTTACTGTTGCTGACACTGGTGTTACTGCTGCTGACACTGGTGTTACTGCTGCTGACACTGGTGTTACTGTTGCTGACACTGGTGTTACTGCTGCTGACACTGGTGTTACTGCTGCTGACACTGGTGTTACTGCTGCTGACACTGGTGTTACTGCTGCTGACACTGGTGTTACTGCTGCTGACACTGGTGTTACTGCTGCTGACACTGGTGTTACTGCTGCTGACACTGGTGTTACTGCTGCTGACACTGGTGTTACTGCTGCTGACACTGGTGTTACTGCTGCTGACACTGGTGTTACTGCTTGACACTGGTGTTACTGCTGCTGACACTGGTGTTACTGCTGCTGACACTGGTGTTACTGCTGCTGACACTGGTGTTACTGCTGCTGACACTGGTGTTACTGCTGCTGACACTGGTGTTACTGCTGCTGACACTGGTGTTACTGCTGCTGACACTGGTGTTACTGTTGCTGACACTGGTGTTACTGTTGCTGACACTGGTGTTACTGCTGCTGACACTGGTGTTACTGCTGCTGACACTGGTGTTACTGCTGCTGACACTGGTGTTACTGTTGCTGACACTGGTGTTACTGCTGCTGACACTGGTGTTACTGTTGCTGACACTGGTGTTACTGCTGCTGACACTGGTGTTACTGCTGCTGACACTGGTGTTACTGCTGCTGACACTGGTGTTACTGCTGCTGACACTGGTGTTACTGCTGCTGACACATGACACTGTTGTTATTGTTGCTGACACTGGTGTTATTGTTGCTGACACTGGTGTTACTGCTGCTGACACTGGTGTTACTGCTGCTGACACTGTGTTACTGCTGCTCACTGGTGTTAATGCCTGACACTGGTTTTACTGCTGCTGACACCGGTGTTACTGCTGCCGACACTGGTGTTACTGTTGCTGACACTGGTGTTACTGTTGCTGACCTGCTGACACTGGTGTTACTGTTGCTTACACTGTTACTGTTGCTGACACTGGTGTTACTGCTGGACACTGGTGTTACTGTTGCTTGCCAGCTGCTGACACTGGGTTACTGCTGCTGACACTGGTTTTACTACTGGACACTGTGTTGCTGACACTGGTGTTACTGCTGCCGACACTGGTGTTACTGCTGCCGACACTGGTGTTACTGCTGCCGACAGTGTTAAGGACACTGGTGTTACTGCTGCCGACAGCTGCTGCTGACACTGTGTTATTGTGCTGACACTGGTGTTTGTTGCTCACAGTTACTGCTGCTTTTTACTGGTCTTACTGCTGCCGACACTCTGACCAATTGCTGACACTTGTTTCCCTTGCTGCCCTGTTGCTGACCCTGGGGTGATTGTTGCTGACACTGGTTTATGCTGACCAATAATGCTGACACTGGTTTTTGCTTGACACTACAGACTGCTGCTCTGGGTTTCATTTGCTGACACTGGTGTTACTGCTGCTAGTTTGGTGCCTGCCACATTGTGATTTTGTGCTGACATTGATAGCGCTGAAGCTCACTGGTGTTAAGCAGCTGAAAACCTGGTGTTACTTTTGCTTTTTTTTTTTGCTTTTGACATTTTTGCTGCTGACCCTGGTGTTTTTTTTTTTTTTAAACACTGGTGTTATTGCTTTTGAAAGACTGTTGCAGACAGCTCGCCTGCTGACAAAGAGTTGGACAGTGTTACTGAAGCAGCAGCTGACTTATGCTGAAATGTAAGCTGCTGCAGCCACCTGCTGGAGGACTGACCAGCCAGCCTGGTGTTCTTGCCGACACTGGTGTTACTGATCCGGCCACTGGTGTTCTTGCTCCTGGTGTTACTGGTGGAAGGAGGACACATCGTTGGCGGTGGTGTTACTGCGTTACTGCCCAATGGTGACTGCTGTGCCACTGGCAAACTGGTGTGGCCGGTGTGAGGACAGGACTGTTGCCACAACTGGGCAGGATGCCCCTACAACTGGTGTTACAGGCCCAGGAAGAGGTGCACTGGTGTTTCTGTTGCCCCGGGCATCAGGGGCCACCCCACTACTGTTGCTCCAGCACCACCACCTTCACACCACACTGGTGTTAGTCCCAGGAGATCTGGGACTGGTTGATGCACACCTGAGGCAGACCTCGTCCTGGTGATCTCCCCACTAGTTATCAACACTGCTGTGGCGTTGAGATGGGGAGAGGTGGGAACAATGGAAGGAACAACACCACCCAGCGTTCCTTCCCAGAGGTTGCCCTCATGGTGGTTAATTAACTGGCGGTAGACATGGCTGAGATGCCCCGGTCTCTCCAATAAAGAGGGGTGAGCTGACACTGGTGTCCCAGCTGCAGAGAGGGTGTTACTGAGGAGCTGCTGACACTGGATTTATTGCTGTCCTGGTGAGCTGAGAGAGGGGTGAGGAGCTGCCGTCGTCCCCAGAGCCAGAGAGGGAGGAGGAGCTGCCGTCGCTCCTGGAGAGCCAGAGAGGGATGAGTGAGCTGCCTTCCCGAGAGCCAGAGAGGGGGAGGACTGCTGCCGGTCCCACTGGTGAGGAGACTGGTGAGGAGCTGACACTGGTGCGTCCCTGGTGTTAGAGCCAGAGAGGGAGGAGGAGCTGCCGCCGCTAGCTGCAGTCCCGAGAGGTAGAGGAGCCGCCGTCGCTCCCAGAGCTGAGGAGGAGCTGCCGTCGCTCCCAGGGCCAGAGAGGGTGGAGGATCTGCCGTCGCTCCCCAGACAGAGAGGGGGTGAGGAGCTGCCGCCTCCCCAGAGCCGAGAGGGAGGGGGAGGAGCCGCCGCTCTCAGAGCCCAGAGTGGGAGGAGCCGCCGCTCTCAGAGCCCAGAGGGGAGGAGCTATGGCCCAAGGATGCCTGCCTTGCACCGCTCAGGGATGACACATCCTGATCGGCTGGGGTTGCCTGCTGCTCCGCATCGGCTGGGGCTGCTGGTGTCTCCTTTTGTTTTTTAGGCCTCCCACTGGTCCGCCGCCGTTGCCGCCTCCTCCACTAGAGGGAGCCTGGTGTTACTGCTGCGCAGAGACACTGGTGTTATTCCAGTTTGTAACTTGGTTTAAAAAAACATAGCCTTCAATATACTGGTATATACTTTGGCTGCTGTATCAGCAATCAATATACTAGTATATATAAACAAGTTTCGTTTTTGCAATTAAACACTTCATTTTCATTACACAATCGTGTTGACATATAACAGGTAAAATTTGAATAAAGTCCCTCGACTGTTTTAGTCACACTGGTATATGGTCACAGAAAAACACTTATGCAGACTGATAGGCTGATTAAAACCCAGTGTTGTCATCTCTGAACAGTAAACAAGAAGTGTAAATCGCTTGGGAGTATTTGATTAAAACACCTTAATTCATCTGAATTGCTTGTTTCTCTATGTTTTTTGTTTTTGCCGAAGTGCAATGCACACAGGAAGAATAAAGGAATAAAAAATCCTACAAAAACAAAGAAAGATTCACATAGTTTCCTTCGCTGCGTTCTGCAATATATTCTTTAACAATGTTTCTTTCTTCCCGCACCAATGTGTCCGATTTTTCAATCGTCACTAAAAAGTCACCCTACTGTTCCAAAGAAATGAACACCTCTCAAAAGTTGATAGTGTAAGACCCTTGGATGAGTGATTGTTGTTAGAGTGTCAACCCACCAGTGCACAACCCAAATAATATAAATGACACGACTAAGATGCCGAATCAAGAAACTAGCACACCATATTATAATGTGTTTTGTAAAAGCTGAGGACCTCCGCCAGGCTGGGGGAAGGGCGCCCACCAGGCATTTGCCCGGTGTTCCAGTAGGTCAGTCCGCCACTGCTTCTTGCCACCCTACCATACAGGCCAGATTTGTGGAGTGCTTAGGATATTGTTGTCACATGCATGCTTTGACCAGTCTCGGCCATAAAAGCCTGTAACTCTTGCAAAGTTGCCATTGGCCTCTTGGTAGCCTCTCTGATCAGTCTCCTTCTTGCTCAGTCATCCAGTATGGATTTTACAGTCTCTTGTTTTTTTTATTATTCTTGCCATCATAGTTTATTTTTTATATAGTCTTCCCTTTCCAGAAAAATTTGAAAATGAATCCTTCTTGACCAAGAGCTTTTTTTTACAATCTTCGCTGACCTCTGACCCACGTCAGAGGCCGCTCCTCAATTGAGGATAGCCCTGCTCGACCAGGAGGTGAGATCCTGGGTCAGTCTAATCTTTTCTTGCTACATCTTTCAATGCTGTGCCTTGATCTTT
>NW_024472002.1:0-1753 GCF_017654505.1 Polyodon spathula | reverse complement strand
TAACTGAGTCATACTTAGACACGTCAATAGAATTAGTGTTATCATTACACTGTGAATACATGTTTCTACAATCTAATTTACAATCTAATTTTACTCTACTTGTAAGCCTGGTCAGCAATGATAAAGCAGAACACAACAATAGAGAATGATAGAAAAAACCCAGGGAAGAGATTCAATATTAGTGTGTCTCCGAGTCGCTCACCTGGTAAAGGCATGGCCTCACGATGGGTTATACAGTCAAGGGAGCGCAGGCTTGCATCTTGGAGGTATGATGTTGCTAATGTTCACTGGGGATTTTACAGGGAGCGTTGCCAGGACTACAGCACCCCTGTGGGTTAGGGAGGCAAACTGACAGTGACTGTCTTTCCTCAGCAGCCCATTACTGGCCAGGTCTACCCAGGGCTGGTAGCTCACTGAGATGTGTTCACAAGTTCCTGGGTGTAAAAAAGCAACTGGCTTAGTTGCTGGATTTGAGGACGGCGACTGGCAGCTGTCAGCGGTTGATGCGGTAAGGGAACGTACTGTAATTAAAGGGAGTCATAGCAGCAGAAAAAGGCCAAGGGGACAATAAGAAAATGTCATCTGAGGTTATTTACAGAGGCTGCCAACAGTCAATCACCTTGGTGCCAACTACAATATTACAGGAGAGGAGAAACAATACAGGTTTTATTAAAACTTGAACATTCGATTTCCTGTCCGCTGGAATTCAATAAAATACACTCAATTAGATTCATTTAGTAACTGCTATTAAACACCATGATTAAAATACCAAAAGCTAGTATATTAATTGTCCTGTTGATGAGTTTTACAATGTCGCATATGTTGGATTTTCACGAAAAGGTCTTAAATCTTAATTTGAATGTAGAGCTATTCCAAGATGCTTTGTCAAGTATTTATTTTAATTACATTTTTTCTCTATATTTTTACAGTAACTTTATATTATCTCTACAAAGGTGTTCATGGTATACAGCATATGGTAACACTTGAGTTTAGGTATCAGTTATAAGTGATTATAAACAATATAAAAAAATGGGAAAAGTGTATAATAACTGTATTGTAAAAACAAAGCAACCCCATAAAGTTGATGAGACACAATTTTAAAGACAGATAGACAGGCTATATCTAGTATAACTAATAAACAATAGCAAAGAAAAAAATAGCAAAAGTGTATAATAATATTATTTCTAATTACATTATATAATTGCTTATAGCATAATTAATAACATGTATAGATTGTTTATAATCGCTTATAATGGAGCCCTAAACTAAAATAATACTATAACTGAGTTTCCCCAGCCTTAATAAAGATAGCCAAGCAAAATATTTAAATAACAATTAGTACATGATTTTTGTTACACATTTTCAACAGGAAAACGTTAGTTTACCTATTGTAAATCTGGTTCCCTGAAAGAGAAGATGGTCACCAAAACATTGTTATGCAATATACGCTTGCCGATATAGGTGTCAATGAGCTCTTTATATCAAAGCTGCCAATAGGCCCCCTCCCCTCGGTGACCCCATCGGTCCCGCCTACTGAGGGTAAATAACCATCACGCAAGGGAGCCTCACCCTCTTTTTGTGACGAAACTGTGATGTCGACCGAAGCGACCTTGCGGTTGGTGGCCATCTTCACTTTCCAGGAACCAGGTTTACAGTAGCTAAACTAACGTTCCCTTTCAATTTGAATATGAACACCAACACATTGTTATGGGAAAACGAGTACCAGAGCCGTTGTGAGGGAGAGAAGAACGGC
>NW_024472001.1:0-5491 GCF_017654505.1 Polyodon spathula | reverse complement strand
CTGGTACTGATATGCTACAGTGGAACAGCATAGGGGATTACTGGTTTGTACCGTGATAATGTAGAATATCAAAATATAAAACCACAGTGATGCTATTCTGCCAATGGCTCAGGCTCACACCATCTTAGATTAGCTGCCCTTATAGTGCCCTAACCCCATTAGTGCAGAACCATTGCATTGACACTGAAGAGCATTTGGCAAAGGTAATCCTTGAATGAAACGGTACTGCAGGACAGGTAGCACAAAACTGAAACAGGATCCTGCTTACTGCCACTACAGTGATCCATTATTGTACAGGAAGCCCAATTTTTCATCCCTGCTGGAAATAACCCATACAACTAGAATTACATCATTATTAGCATGTGCCTGTATCACCTCCTGTGCATTGGTTGCCAGTTTGACTCTAAGAAATGCTTCGGGGGTCATTTATAATGATTTCAACTTTCAATATTGCAAAGCACCTGTGACCTGTGTAGAATTATGCCATCAATTTCAGTGTCTGGCGATGATCAAGTGTTTGCTGAAGGTGAAATAAAGAATCTAACTGTGGACCAAATATACAGAATGCCAAACTTCGTGGTTTTGATTTAGAGGGGACCTGATTTGTGTGAGTGTTCTGCATTCTGTTACAGAGGAATTTATTATCACTAAAATACTAGAATTGACATATAATGGTTTAATAAACTGTAAAATAAAGCACAAAATTAGTAAAAAATAGGTCAATATATATCCAGTTATATAATATATATATATAGATATATATATATATATATATATATATATATATATATATTATCTAAATATTTATGACATTTTATGATGGGAATAAGCTATTCAGCCCAATGCATGGCAGATAAGAAGGGCTTGGGAACCTGAAACACACTGGCTAATTAGATCATATGCATATCATGCACTTGTTTATAGATCTCAGAGATCGATACGGAGCTCCCATTCTTTCAACTACAAGATGTGCTATTGTGGAGCCCGAGGGCTCATTTGTTTTAGTTAGTCGGAGGGGTCAACTGCTTTAAACACACACATTACAAGACTACCGGTGGATTGTATTACATTATTTAAATAAATACAGGGCAATTTGTCAATGTCATGTTAGGCACAGCTCTGCCCCCACAGCAAAACAGCAGGAAATGGTAATCTTGATTGCATTAACCTCTGCTAGAGAGAGGTGAACTGTATCCTCTGTTTAGGTAAAGATAGTGTTGCTGAAATGCTTTCGTCTACACCAGGGTATTTATATTGACTTCCAGGTACCTGGGAAAAGTAAATAGTATGAAAAGTATGTTTTCAAATCCGTACATTCCTTTTGTACATTTTACCCAAACAACTTTAAAATGCCAAAAAGGTCATAATACAGGGTAATAGTAATTTAAGTTATTTAAGAAAAAAATACATATACTGGTATATTAATTCGATTAATATTATTGGATATTTAATTAATCAGCCAAATGTTGGCCAGATTTACTTATCTTCTCCTCCAGTAAAATGTCCCTTACACTGAAGCACTGAATACATGTAAAGTACAACTGTATAGTACAGTAATACAATTTCAGCAAATTACTAATCACAAACACTTTTAAATACTCCTACACAACATATATTGAAGTAAAGGGAAGGTGGGCCCACGTGGTAAAAGCCACCACCATTTTGGCCGTTGTCCTCCAGGTATTTGTAGTTATCCTGAGCTGTTGTGGGAAGTTATTAGTGAGAGAAAATAATTAGAGAGTGTAAAATGGGTATCGCATTGAATTGACAAGTAATTAAAAAAAAAAAAAAAAAAAATCTCAGGTCATTTCTTTAGTGAGTGGCTCACAAAATAAAGAAATGGTTTTCATTCTGGTCAGCCTGTGATGGGTATGTCGCTGTTTTCCTGTATCTGAGGCTATGGTCGGTGGTAGAAACAGCTGAGTATTTTCATAAACACCCCGGCTCTTTATTCCACCTGGGGTTTGCACAGCTTCGCAGGCATTGGACGGAGTTAGCTGTCAGAACTGAAAGCGCAAACCATTTTTTTTCTTGTTTTTTCTTGTTTACATTCTCGTGAGAACTTTTTAAATGAATAATTTTGGGGAAACTGGTTCTGTCTTACTAAGGGGAATGAAAGGATATGGGATAGTTTTGAGTAACAGGGAAGACAGGTGATGACATGCCCTGGAACGTTTTGAATGGTAGCACTTAGTTTATTTATTCTTATTTAATAAACATAATGCCCTGGGTTCAGCTTTACTATTCCACCTATGAATAAAGCAAATAGGAGCTGTCTGGCATTCAACAACCTCAGATCTCACATTCTGACACCCTGGTTTAAAAACCCATCAGAAAAAAAAAAAAAAAAAAAAGATTAATATACTTTAATATAATGTCCTGGGTATTAAAAACACTTATTTATCTAACCCCAAGGAATGCTTCAAGTCAATATGCATTGCACAGATCAATCTGGTTTTAGACTATACTATCCATAAATAGTCTCACCAGGTATCAAAGAAGAAAAACTATACCTATAAATAATGAATTCTCAATTGATCTCCTTTTCCAAAACCACAGGGTAATTCAAGTCCACTGTGCCCTTCTGAAAACGTTTGTTTTCTACTTTCACAAGCAAAGTTGGCTGCATACAGTGAGTATTCCAGCATCCCAGTATAGACATGTCTGTGAGTAATGACATTTTACTAATTGGCCTAGTCCTGTAGAATACAAATGATATACATATGCAGTATATAATAAAAATAAAAAAAAAACAAAAAAACATTATAATAGGAATTCAAGCACAGCCGAACATTTCACAAGCAGCCAACAGAAATAAAATTCTATCCTTTGTGTGCACAACCTCTTGCACTTTGACACGTCCTCCTCAGAGAAACTTATCTTTGATTAAACCAAACTTAAACCATATTCCCTTTCACGAGAGTGAAATGTGCTGGACATGTGTTCCGCAAAATAAAAGCATGTGCATTAAAGCTCCTTAGAGGAAGATGCTTTTTTACATTTTTATTGGAGAGAGCATCCTCCCGGGACCCTCCATTACCCAAGCCAGTTGGTACAGGAAAAGGGCGAGCTAGTGCTGGATGTGAGGTTTTCTTGGCAGGCTGTGGAATCAGGGATATTTAATATATACACAGAGAAGCTCCTGTTGAGAACCCTGCTTGCAAACCTGGGCCAGGATGCTTGCTTAGCAGATAAAAGTGAAACCTGAGAAATTAGCAGGAACTTTGAGACTGGCCACCTGTAATTTTGCCAAGAAATAGGCATTAAAAAAAAAAAAAAAAAAAAGTTGAGTTTTAACAAGCCCACTTTCAAGACGTTCATTTCTGCTTCATGTGCAGGATTCACCTTTTCACCCACACACCAGAATCCAAAAGGGGACCTTTATGAATCCTCTTTTTCTCCCTGCTTTCAAAGAATCATTTGTGAGGTTCTTGCCATCCCTGATCCAAGCAACTTTTTTTGTATTTCTAGAAAATAAATCTGTCTCCCTCTTCAGCTGCTAACATTAGAAGACTTTTGGTTATTTTTGTCAAATGTGGGGTCGTAGGAGTGACAATGTTATTAGCAGGGGAAAGAGAGGGCCTAATGTCGGAAGAGGGGCCTGGTTAGACACAGTTGACGTCAAAAGGTGGAAGTTTAGGATATACTCTGTGAGATACAGTATTTTATTTGTGACTGACAGTGTTGTTTAGAGCCTCCATGCCTTTCATCTGTTTATTGAGCAGTCAGGGGAAAAATCCCACTGCTGGCTAATTCCTCCATTAAGAAAATCGACAAGGTGTTCGTGTTGCAGGCGGGGCGAGTAAGAGAGTTGATTTGGAGAACAAAGAAAATATTTGTGAGGTTTGTATTTTGTTTTTGTTTTTCTTTATTTTTGATTGATTTAAACTTAAGCAGAGTTATAGACTGCAGAGCAATCGATTACAGGCAGAGTTATGGATTGTAGAGCAATTGATTACAGGCCACTCCAGTGGCATCACAGACTTATTGCACACACTTACATGATAGTAATAAGACTGTAAACTTCACCAAGCTCTATAGGAGATTACAACTCTCCATATATAATAAATAAATACATATGTATTTCTTGTTATGACGCACGTGTATCAGCATATGAACTGAACTGAACAAGTAAAAGCAAAACGGACAAGTGTATGTTAATAAACTATAATAATAAAGTAAGACAAATTAACGTTAATAAAACTAAAGCAAACCAACACAGTCAAAAAGCTTAAATCGCTATGTACTATGAAATTAGCTGGCAGGTATGTTTCGGGCTATCACAACGGCAGAGGCAAAAACACTGAGAGTTACTTGGGGTCAACTTAACGTTAATAAACGAACCGTCAATTTAACACAGCACCCCTACACACATTACAAAATGCAGCAGCAGCAGCATACAAGACATGCATTATTTAACAGAATGGTGAAGCAACGCACCAGAACGGGAAGCGTCAAATTGCTCAGTGACTTGTGTCTCATTCAAGTTTTTTTTCAAGAGCTTGAACAATTCCCAACTTTGTGTAGCAAGAGAAACAGCGATGTTTACATGCCATTTTGTAGCGATGAGGTGCACTCGTGGAACAAAACAATTCAATGAGATGATGGAGGTTCTGGAAAGATTTTAATAAACCAATCAGTGTCCCAAAAGTCACCTTTTTACATAACAGTACTGTATCAGTTGTGAACGAATCGCTATTGGTGCCAAGAAGGTGATCTTTTAAGTGAAGTTCCTGTTCCTTTAGCCAGAGCATTTACAGTGTGTTCCCTTAGGTGAAGAGTTCTCTTAGGAGGTGTTCCTATGCGTGGAGACTACTGTACTTAGTGGGATTTTAACCGTCATTAAGGGAGATAATTTTTCTACTGTCAGTATCTGGGGTAAACAAATTATATAACTAGCTGTTTCACTTTCTCTAAACTTAAGGCCAAAAAAAACCCCAAAGATTTCTTCAGCCCTGAAGAACTTGCAGCAATCTTTTGGGGGTTTCTTACTTGCATTATAATTTGTACTGGTAATAAGAAGGACACAGTTGTTTGCAGAATTTAAAAAAGTCTTTGGCCCTTATATAATTAAAATGTGTGTGTGGTGATACTGATAACAGAGAATGGAGTCAAATGTGTGCCCTTGAGGTCAATGTCATTCAAGAAGTTGAACACCACAAGGTACAACAACATGGGTGCTGAAACCTTAATTTGGTTCCAGACTTTCATACATAGTTTCAAGCTTGTGCTTACAGGACTGACGGTTCCCTTAAAAGGCAAATGTCCCCTTGAGAAAGATAGTGGGAAATCATTACATCCACACCTACCGTCTCCATTCACTGGAGATCTTTGTTTCCCTAATGGTCCTAATGATACGAGAACGTAGTCCCCGGGGGTCGCTCACGGCTGTTGTAAACCCAGGCCTGGGCTCTTTTATGACTGACCTGTGATATGTAATTGGAGTCTAATTTTACATTATTATTTTTTCCCTCCCTGGCAGAAAGGACAT
>NW_024472000.1:0-12000 GCF_017654505.1 Polyodon spathula | reverse complement strand
ATTCAGTCAAATACAGCTGGAGAAGCTGGGCATTCTGGATGGGGGAGGGAGGGGGGGAGCAGATGGGACCAGCTGACGAAACTTTGATACCTAAAGTAGAGGCAGAAAGAGAGCTGGAACTGAGGGCTGAGGTGGCAGCTGGAGCTGAACAAATGTATAAATTGGCTGCTGGAGAAGCTCAGTGCCTTTTGAGCCCTGTATTCCGGAAACAAGGGCTGAGAGATGAGATACCGACCATTCTGCGTGTTACTTAATACAGGTTTGATCAGCGGTTTGCTACTATCATGTCTGTTTGAAATGGAAAAGGTGAACTCACATTCAGAGATTTGGGTTACACAAATACAGTCATTCTCTTAACAGAGGAACTCCTTAACTCATAATCAAGACAGATTTCCAGTCTTGTGCCATGTATCTCACATGTATCAATCCTGTAATATTTGAGAGGATGAGTGAACAAATAAATAGATTTCTGAGGAAGTCAAGTGCTCCGTATTTTGATTAGATGGGGATTAGCGTTAGCCTTGATTGTGGAAATGCTGCCACGATCTGTATATTGGAGGAAAGCTGGAGCACTGGAAGCTCTGGAGAAGCTCAGTTGCAGATTTAAACAGTAAACTAAAGCAACTTTTGCATGCTGTAGTGAGCAGATATGAAGAGGGAGCGGAGATCTGCTGTAGTGAGGTGCGAACAACAGTAGAGGACGAGATCTGCTAAACAGTGCGGGGGTCTGAGGAAGTAAACAATGCAGTGCTGTCAGTAGTGAGCAGTGGCCTGCATCAGTAGTGTGCGTTGATCTGCTGCAGAGAGTAGGGGATCTGCTGAATGTAGTGGATATTGGTCTTTGGGTGTTAAGGCAGTTTTAGATGGAGCCAGAGAGCCTTTGGGCAGAGGTGAAGATTGCAGAGATCTGAGTCCACTGCAGAACCTGAAAGAATGAAGAATGTGTTGCTCTGAGGCTTCTGCGAAACCTATTGATTTGGTCCGGAGCCGTCTATGAGTGTATTGTCTATTGGGGGGGGGTAAGAGGACACTGACTGAAACATTGATAATCATAGGACATGGTTCCGTATCTGAATGGCAGCTCACGTTGATGAAATGATGACTTTGAAAGTTGAATAAAGTGATGAAACTTACTCTGAGAGGCTGCAGAAGGCCTTTGATGTCTGAAAAAACTCTGTGTGGAGCATGGATCAGCTGGCTGCATATTTGTCTGCAGGCTGATCCATGAGAAAGTTAGAGGAGAAAGAGAGAGGGAGAGAGAGATGGGTTGGATTGCATTGAGAAAGTAACTGGAGCCTGGCACTGAGACTGAAAGCGCTGGGTGTGAAGCTAAAAAGATGGTGCAGCTGCAGTGACTAGAGTTGCTGCGGATGTGGTGGACTGTGCAGCTGAGCGGGGCTCTGCCTTGGAAGAGGAAGAATGGGATCTTGACACTGCCAGGATAGGAGAGTCTGGATTAGCTGACTTGGACTCACACAGGAGGAGAAACGTTGTTTTTCTGTCGGTATGTGCTGGTATGGATATTCCAAGATCGATTAATGATTTAAATAACTTTTGGCTGGCCAGTGTTTGAAGCTTGGAGATGGACTAGATGGAGCAGATCTTTTACCGCAGCACGGTTGAAGGATAGCAGCAGCTGCTGCTGGAACTGGAGCAGAGGAGATGTCTGGAAACCATGAATGACTTGGGTTGTCTCCGAAATCCAGTGGAGGGTGGAATATCCATGCTTGATTGAAGTGAAATAGCTGCTAGTTGGATATCAGTAGGTGGTACTTCCCGTTCCCCCCTCACACTTTTTTTTTTTTTTTTTTAAATAGCTTTGGCTAAGAGATTTCCTTTTTTTCTTTTTAAAGTAGATGCACAGACTATGAATAGACTGGTAGCCTACTGGTTCATGCAAAAAAACAAATGAAAGCGAGAGAGGGTGGAAGAGGAAACAGTGGTAGAAGTGGGAGAGTGATTGGTAGGAGAAGGATAGACATGACTCACCAGCGCCCCCTGAAAGTCAACCTAAAGGTTTATACTCAATTCAATTCAATGCAAAGACTGAAATTCATAAGGTTTGTAGCTTGGAGGCATTCTTAGATTGAGCATGAGTTCTAAAGGTTTAGTGTAGTATAGTGATATGCACAATGTAGTGTTTGCATAACGTAAATGCTAATACTTCAGATATAGTTCTTTGCTTCTTATTATTCCCTGCCAGGGATGCCTATTCTTGGCAGCGTATATAATGACGGTGGATGTACCTATATACATATGAATGTACGACTATCTACTGAACAAAGTCCAATTATCATGAAACTTGATAAAGATTATTGAATGTATCACAATATCTGCCTACTTGACTGTCTATATGTTATGTTTATAATATATCTAGCGAACTGATTATCAGATATAGGTCATAGTGATGAATTTTGTTCAGTTACTGACAGCTCGTCTTTTGAATTTACAGCTGTGGCAAGAAAATAAAAATGTTTATTTATTATTTTGAATGTTTTTATTAAAATTTAAATATCGAGTTTTATAGCAGTGGGGAAAATACTGTATAAAATCTACTAATCTGACCTTTTACAATAAATAGCATTATGACACTCAATCGTAAAATATGTAGAAATACAAAAATAAACTAGTATCGTTCTTTTACAAATGTTTTTAGTTATGAAAACACTGAAAAGACTTCTCGTTGAAAGTATTATCAAATACTTGTATTCATTTCTTGAAGTATTTCCACCTATTTAAATAATACTTATAATTGAAATTTAAGGTTTCAAAGTATTAGGTATTAAGGTAAACCATCACAAACCAAATAACTATTTTCCATTTTTTTTCTAAAGCAAAGTGGGACTCATCTGGCACTAGCGGCTTTGTTTGCTTTAGTAGTTGTGAAAGATATTTGGTTCACTGTGACAGAAAGAAAATGATTCTTGGTGGTAAATCTCCCTCTCAACTTGCATGGGTGCTACGTAACGGGAACAGAATACTCTGACTACGTGAACTGATACTTCATTCCGAGGGTTAAAAGGAAGTCGGTCATGTAGAAAAGAGACAGAGCTTCGGTACACTCATCTATTGACCTGAAGGGTCGTCTACCAAGGAGTCATGAGTGATGGTATAAAAAGGGGGCGAAGCAATCTATCTGTTCCATCATTTTTGGTTATTAATAAGTGACCTGGAAGGACCTGTATTTGTGTGGTGAATAATCGTGAGTGTTTGTTTTGTTCTGTCTATTGTTGTTTGTAATCACTAGATGGCTAACACGTTCCGGAGCTGTTGCCAGAGGCCAGCACAAACCCAGGACAGCACTTCACTTGTATTAATGTAAACTGTAACTGTACCACAATCACTAATTCACACACTAAACTGACTTGTGTATGTGTTTTGTGTTTTGTACAATAACTGGACTATTATTTTGAGACCAGCCCAGGGATTATAAATGTAAGTAATACACGCCTCTGTATTACTTACCAGCATTATTATTTACTGTTTTTTTCGCCTTCATGCACTGGACTTAAGGAATAAAAATAAATAAACTTTTTTCACCTGAATTACAATCTGTTCTTTGATCGCCTGCACCTGCACACCATTAACCATTTTGTCACATTCACACAACTGGGAACATTGCACACTGCTTCACCATAGTGACATGACACCGCCCTAAAGATAATAGAAGGTAAAACTCTTGCAAGTATATATTTAAAACTGCACCAAAAAAAAACACAACTTGCGAAGACCCCTTACTGTATACGATCTCACACTAAAAAAGTTGCCAGAGAATATGCTTAGCAAGGTAAGTGTGAAACTTTGCTAAGCCACACTGGATTTGAGGATGAGGATGTAATATTTTAAATTAAAGTTTTAGATGATTCACTAATGATTGCTTTGTTAATGACCACTTCATTTGAATAGTCAATTTATGAAATCAAATTACATTGCTGCTGTTTGGAATATATATATATTATATATATATATATATAATATATTTCCAGAAGTATACTTTCATCAGAGAATATTAATGAGGGTGATTACAGCATGTGTATGGCTGCTTCAACATGGAATAACATCACTGTATAGTTATATATATAAAAGGTTAATCTCTGTAATACAAGTTAGTTTCAGTCACATGGTACCAAATATTCATTAGTTATTTTATTTAGAGCAGATGCCTTCATCAACGTCCAAGTGAGTTACAGATTCTAGGATGTAAACTATTCAGCTACGCTGCAGGGTACACACTTACACACCATCTCCATACGCGAAAATGGAGCACAGGCGATTAGAGTGGGCTTCTACCAGTGACGCCACACAGCCTCCTCCGATGGTGAGATCGGACAGCAGGCTGATAATAGGCAAAATCCGGTTTCATATTAATAATCTTTATATAGCACCTTTCGTAGTGCTATATAAGCACTCACAAAGTGCTTTATAAGATACGAGACTAGGGTGTGTGAACTGTGAATCAGCTACAGCAGAGTCCACTAACAACGTCTAAAACCGAAAGACAGAGCAGAAGGAGGTTAAGTGACTTGCTCAGGGTCACACAATGAGTCAGTGGCTGAGCTGGGATTTGAAACATGGACCTCTTGGTTTCAAGCCTGTTTCTTTAACCACTGGACCACTCAGCCTCTTAAAAGCTTAAAAAATAATTAAAAATATTTGATGTTTCATAAGGTCTTAAAAGAAAGGACAGAAATGAAAGTTGCATGCCCCTAGTGGTCATTTCTAAAACCACCTCACTCAGATATTCAGCTTTTTTTTTGTGATTGAAAAGTGAAGTACAACAGCTTCCGAGTATCAGAACACCTCCAAAGAGAACACTTCGGTTTAGGGAACAACCTTGTTGTGAAATGGAACTTCACTTAAAACAACACCGCGCAACATTGACCCCCTATAGTCTGGCCAGGCGGGCGCTGCAGGCTTGCCTGCAAGCTGCCCAGAGCTGCATTGTCCTCCGACGCTGTAGCTCTGAGGTGGCTGCATGGTGAGTCTGCAGTGTGAACAGAAGTGGTCGGCTGACGAGAAATCGCGTCAGAGGACGCGCGTGTGCTCGTCTTCACTGCTCCCGAGTCAGCGCGGGAGTGGTAGCGGTGACGCCGATCCGCGGTTAGTAAATATGCCACATTAGCCTGAGGCCTACAAATAATTTAGATATTGCGCTACATGGGCTAAAATAATAATAAAGATAATTGGGTGATTATGCGTGGGTGTTATAAATAATATAAAACAGAAACACCTTTTTTGGGCAACAATAGTGATTATGTTGCTAATCAAATAAAACTGATACAGCATGGTAACCTTGTAACTCATCAGCATCAAACAACTCAAAATCAAATAGTTTTTATTAAAGATTTTTCAAAAAAATGAATTTTTAAACATGTACATAGGACATTTGCTATGTTAACATGCATTCTCCTTTTCATAATTACTGTTAGAGGCACGGCTTTGCAATTTTTTTACCTTTATATGTGGGTGTTTTTGTTAATTTAGTTTGTCAGTTAGTTTATTGTTATTATAGTTTATTAACATACACTTGCCTATTGCTTTTCTCTTACTTATTCTGTTCATTTCACATGTTGATGCACCTGCGTCATGACATAAGTAATAAATACATTTGCATTTATTGATTCATATCATGATTGGCCTTGGCATATTGTGCCCGGTGGTCAACTCTGTTTTAGAGAACACTTCGGCTAAGAGAACCCTTCCCTTGCTTCCCCATTACTGTAGTTCGTAATCCTGGTAAATGATAATCTACATGAATGCAGCAGCAGAGAATGGTAGAGAACACATATTAAAAGTTATGAAACAGGTAAGAAATCAATTCTAAAGTGCAATTTGCTTAAATTGTTCATTTTTTGCTCTCACTTTAATTTTCCTTGGCTCTGTCTTTGTTAAGATTCTTTCATCCGAGTTCATGAGCTGCTCGTCAAATCTATATAATATTCTGTCTGTCTTCTGTCTATCTATCTACTTTATAGAACACTAGATCAACCAAAATCTGTCTAGAAGTAAAGGACAGCATATACATAGTGATCTTTAACTCTGAAAAACCAATTTTCCTTTAGTGGTTTGCTTTTTCCGATACATTGCTGTCCTAGATGTTGTTTTGCATTTACACCTAAAAAGAGTCGTTGTCCCTATCTATCCTTCTATTCAGTGTAGCACAAAACTGACAAGTAAAACAAAAGAACGCCTCCTGTGAGTCCAATTAAAGATCTTCAATTCTTCACGCAGAAATCCCAAAAAGATACAATCTCAACATCATAAAATAGTAAAGGAACAGTAAAAACAACAAGACAATCTACTGTGTAGGTACTTACTCTTAAGAAAATGGAGCTGGTATAGTTTCCCTTTAGCAGTTCTGATACCATGTGGCACAGATTAATTCAACCCTAATCCAGAGGAAAGGAAACATCATCAGTGGGTAGATCAAAATTAAAAATGTAGGTAAGTCTATTAGAAATGTCATCAGTGTTTCTGCAAATAGAGATCAAAGAAACCCCTAATTAAAAACTGGTTGAGACTTTAATACATGTTTCAGTTACCTTGTTCCTGTCTTTAGGGTGGTCTGTTGTTCCTTCCTATTGTATATTATTTATTATAAATAGTATACAATAATAAATTATATAGTTTATTATTTTTAAACTATTAAACTTTTTAAAACTTTTTTAGTTTTTTAGTTTTCTGTAACATAAGAAGGATATAACCAAATACAACCCACTTCAATTTTGTATTGAGCCCAAAAAAAAGCATGCTGATAGACTGTTGTCCCTCCTAGCTTGAGCACAGGGTCAGCAAAGATACATTTAAAAATGCCTCAGAGACAGAAATAAAATTGGATCTGCCACTTCTGAAAATTGGGTTGTTGATTGGAGAGTCTTCAGCTCAGGCTTTGTGTTGTTAGGACATGACCTTACATACTTGCCTTAATGAAGACAAATTACAGGTAATGTCTGATAAAAATTCAATCATACACTTTCTAGCTAATTGCAATGTGTCATTTGTATAATTTAGTTAGTTGGTTTGTTATTTAGTTTGACCTTTACAGTATGTTCTTGGTATTGCATGAAGAAAACTTGATTGCATAATTGCATAAACTTGCCATAACATTGTCAAAATGCTGTAGAACGAACATCGGCCACAACAGCACTGATTCAATATGACAAGTCAACAAGGATTTTAAATTGAGATATGTGACCACAAACTATACTGTCCTTTGTAATATGTGTGCTTAGTTAAGCAAGCACCTCCCAACTAAGCTTATGTCACATATAAAGTTCTAATGATGAAAATAGCTACAGGAAGACGCAGTTTTTATATATTACAGAATACCTGATAGAGGTTACATCTGTTGTCTGAGGGACAGACAAAAGTGTGAGTTACGTATCCTATTTATTTTCCAACCCTTTATACTAAGCTTTCTGTTCAACAGCATGGGTGCTGTAAGTCAATATATTTGACTGCCAAATGGAAAGACTATTCGTCAAGATTTATTGAGTATCACTGTGGAAATAATGTTCCTTATCATAAGTAGCTCATTGAAGTGCATATGGTAAATGTATTATTAACACTTATTGGTATGTATGCACTGCCAAACCCCTGTAAGCCATCTTCTTCACTTTTTTCCACAACAGCAGCCCAACATAGATAGAGCGACCCTGTATATACAGACATAATCGGTTAAGGCAGTGGTTGTCAAACTATGGGGCGCTAATACCTGACTGTAAAATACTTTTTCTGATAATTGTAAAAGCTCTGCGGTAAGTGGCAGACTCGGTGAGCCAGCCTCCAGGATGATTGACTGATCAACTACCCAGGCAGGGATCATATTGAATCTGACCAACCACCTGTGGAATCTGACCAATCCCCGTCCACATAGTTTGTGTTGTTTCAGACCTATCGTAACTCAGCGATTCTATGGTCCAGCCCAGCTCTCCTTGTTTGAAAGTTGGGGGCTAATCATGGCAATGTGTCATACAACTGCTGTCAACCTTTTTACCTTTTGTACACCCACCACAAAAACGAAATATATATATATATAATATACTATACATTTGATAGACAGGCAGTTTTATAAATAGGGTGGGTGGGGACTTGACTAAAGTTTTAGTTTATTATATGTGTTTTGCTCCATGGAGAAAACGAACAACGAGGGTGCAACATTTTATGAAATAACTATTTTATAACGTTATAAAATTTTTTTTTTTAAAAATGCTGGACAAATGTTACAATTGCTATTCGTAATTGCATTAACATTAATAGACTAGTCAGTTATTAAAATGTTGCACCCTTGTTTTCTTGTTCTTTATTCTGCTTTTATCAAATACGAAATTAAGGACTTGGATGATTTAAAAGTGTTTCAGTGGTTGTAGATTAAGCACCAAGGGTGTTACTACTAGTAAAACCAGACTGTGATATAAATAAAAGATATACTGTAATAACAATACTACTAATAACAATAGTATGATCAGTTTAATTTACAGGGTTTGGCAGTGAAACAATTAAATGGGCTTTTAAATCCTCCATGTCCTTTCTCATCTAAATGTGGAATGAAGAACGAGAATAAGTGAATACAATTACAAATAGTGATTGCAATAAAGTGTATTGATCTTCAAAATATATATATTATAACATTGTCCGAATGCCATGCATTCATTGGTGAAAGTGGATGGAGGGCGTGGTTTAAAGTGAAGAGATCAATAGGAGTGCAAGCATGAGGGTAGTGGGAGAGCGAGTAAGTGACAGCGAGAGGTTGACTGGAATTTAGCACTGACAGATTTTGTTATTTTGTTTTGCTTTGGTGTGGTCCTTAATTGTTTATTTTTCCTGTGCTAATAAATGCTAAATTCAAGCCAGAAGCTACTGCCTGTGTGGCGCCTGCTTTCATTTTACACACCATCTCACAATTTGTTATTTTAGAAAAATCATATTTATTTTAATATTGTACTGTTTACTAAGGGGGGAAGGGGGAGCGGCAAAAAGTAATAATATCTGAGGGGGGGGCGGGGCGCAGCAAAAAAAGTTTGGGAAGCAGTGGATTAAGGCATTGGTTATCACACAATCAAGGAACACACAGAAGGTGGCCTTGAAACCTTATGGTACTTTAGATTTTATCTAACAAACAAGCCCTGTACTTACATTCTGTCTTAGATGATTGTGACATAGTTATTTCTGAAACCTTGTCATTTTCTATCATCATCCCTTTTTTTTAGCTTTCTTTGCACAAATATTTCAATAGAGGTTTTCCTATATTGCTGTGGCTTTGTGAATAAATCAGTTTTGTAGCTGGGGTCTGGTTGTTAACTACGTAAATACTCTGTCAACTCCTTACCAGACTTGGCTTTGAATCACATTTATGAATTGTTTGTCTCAATAAATTAAACCTTGACAGAGGGGATTTTTTTTTTTAAATCCTCTAAGGTTAATTGAAAGGCTCTGGGTGTCAACGTAGCCTGCGAACCTGTACAATTTGAGGGTAGTTAACCCTAATCCTTGGAAACTTGTTGTCTTTCCGAGAGGAGACTCCACCCATCAATCTCATACGTTACCAGTTTGACCAGTTTAAATAGGTCTCTCTGCCCATAAACCCCTGTCGTTTCTTTGTTTGGTATGCTTACTTTCAGATCGACTCCTCGATCTGAAAGTCGTGTTTCAGCTATTGAGAGCCCAGCTACTCCAGTTCAACCTAGCCGCAAGAGAATGTCTCGGCTGTCTCTTCAACGTGCTGCACCAATTAAAAAAATGAAATACCAGTTCACCAGTTCAATACCAGAACACACCGTTTCAAGCCGCCCAAGTCCGGGCCCAGTCTGACATCGAGAACAAGAGTGAGTACACACCTCCTCCTCCATCCCTCCATCCTTCAACAAGAGTGAGCACACATCTCCCTCTCCTCCATCCTTTAAAAAGAGTGAGCACACACCTCCATCCCTCTCTCTCCTCCACCTCTCCTTCCCTCTCTACCTTCCAAGTCTGTTTCTCTTTGTGTGTCTGTGTCTCTCTTTCTCTTGCTCACTCCTCCTCTCACTCCCTCTTGCAGTCTCTCCATACTACCGGACGAAGCTGAGAGGTCTGTACACCACTGCCAAGGCTGACGCAGAGGCAGAGTGCGGGTCAGTTGGTCTGTCTGTGTGTCTGCCTGTCTCTCTGTTTGGATTAGGGTATAAACAAACCAGTGTGTCAGCGAATCTCGGTCTCTCTCTCTCTCTCTCTATGTTGCAGAATCCTGCGCAGAGCCCTGGACAAGATCGCAGAGATCAAATCATTGCTGGAGGAGCGCAGGATTATGGTTTGTGTGTGTTTGGGTGTGTGTGTGGTGAGGACGAGAGAGGTCTGCTGGGGTCGACAACGATCTACAGACCCACGATATTGCTACTACTGTATAACGATGCTGAGCCCTCTCTTATTTTGCTCTCCCCCTAGCTGTGAAAATGTCTGGCTTGTATAGCGATGCTGACCCCCCCCGGAAGACGATGAGACGGGGGGTGCTGATGACCCTATTGCAGCAATCAGCCATGACCCTGCCGCTGTGGATCGGGAAGCCAGGAGACACGTGAGAGAATAATAACTTAATATACATACTCTTACTGTTGTTGTTATTATTATTATTATGATAATAATAATATAATGATATTAAACTTGCGGTCCCTCCCTTGCAGATATAACCATTATTACTAATATATATAGTTGTTATTGCTATTATTAGTAATGATAGTCAAGTCAGGAGACACATGAGAGAACAGGATACTATTACTTTATTACTGATATTATTAACAAATACTGTTATTTATTTATTGCATTTATATAGCGCTTTTTATACAAAAGTATCGCAAAGCACAGTACAGTACATAGCAGAAAAAAAGAACAAACAACAGTACATTTGTATAGTATGTCACAGATACAACTGCCACAGTCAGACTATTTAAATAATATTTAAATAGCAGTATACACATAATACAAAAGCAGCAATTTTGAAGTTATATTAAAAGCCACTGAGATAAGAAAGCCATTTTATAAAAGTGTGTTTTTAGTCTTGGTTTGAAAACTCTAATGGTCCCAGCTTACCTGATAAACGAAGGCAGAGCATTCTTTAATTTAGGAGTTCTACAAGAAACTCCTGGCTTAAGGGACGAATATTGCTGGGTGTCATCAGCATAGCAATGGAAGTTCACTCTGTGTCTGTGGATAATGTTATCTAATGGTAGCATATATAATGAAAACAACAAGGCACCTAGAATGGAGCCCTGTGGAACACCACAGACAACTTCTGACTGGGTAAAATTTTAACCTATCTCCGTTACTTTGAGAGTCTTTGAAAAATTCTAAAACCTTGGTCCTACCGTGTCGGATCAAGAATTAAAACTGATGAGAAGCCAGAGTCAGAGCTTATCAGCAGATCATTCACAACTCTGACAAGGGCCGTCTCGGTGCTGTGTGCAGCACCAAAACCAGACTGAAACTGAATATACCATTAAAAGTTAGACATTTTTGTAATTGAACAACTCTTTCTAGACCCTTATCTAAGAATGGTAAGTTGGAGATTGGAATTAGAATAATATGATAATCTGTCCAATGCCAGAGCCTTCCTGTATTTAGCCAGATGGCCCGTCCATGCGATGTAATGAACATGCAAATTAGATTCCCACTAATTCATTGTATGAGTTGTATCATTGAACCACGGTGAGCTTTTTTAAAAGACGCTGTCTGAGTTTTGATTGGCGCTACAGTATCTAAGATACAAAGATGGTGTTGTAGGTATTAACCAGCTCATCTACTGATGAGAGAGTGGTAATGAGATCAAGACATCAGAAAGCTTAGCAGCAGTTGAAGAATTAATTACCTGGGATTTAAATATATGGTCCACAGTCTTTGTAGATACTGGCAGATTCTCCTCAACTATTGTTGTTGTTGTTTTGTTTTAGCAACATACAAATTAATTGAAAATAAAATATATTCATCGCCTTACTTATAAATATAAACAAACTAAACCCTTGATCTCCTTGA
>NW_024471999.1:0-17798 GCF_017654505.1 Polyodon spathula | reverse complement strand
AACTCTGTCCAGTATGCTGTGATTATATTCATACTTAATATTGCAGTTTCAGCTCCCACACAGTCATCTCGTGCAATTACCACCCCTTGTTCCGGGATCATGACCCCACCTATTTGGAAGTCCAGTAGGGCATAGCCCACATAAGGGATCAAAAAAGTATCTTCTTTGTCTTTGTCTGTATCTGCAAAGTGTCCTTCTTTCATTTACGAAACATTGCTTGCCTTAAATCATCTTTATCTGTGCTTGATCTCGAGAAACTAATACATGCCTTTATTTAATCAAGATTGGACTATTATTTGCTTTGTTTTCTGGTGTCTCTTCAAAACTAATTCATAGGCTGCAGTATTACCAAAATATTGCTGCACATTTGATGAGAACAAGAAAGCATGATCACATATCCCCAAGCTTAGCATCTCTTCATTGGTTGCCAGTAAAATTCAGAATCGATTACAAGATTTTGCTGCTGACTTTTAAAACCTTATACAGCCTTGGCCCAATCTATCTTAAGGAAATCCTCTGTCATTATGTGGACTAAAGATTTCTTTTTTTATCACCTGGTGTTTATGTAATATGTTCACTGTTTTTAGGTTTGTTTTAATGTTTCTGTAGTGCTTTGAGATTTCTGTAATGAAAGATGCTATATAAAATAAATCTACCACTACTACTATTATTATTATTATTATTATTATTATTATTATTATTATTGGGCTCCCAAGTGGCACATCCAGTAAAGGCGCTCTGCGTGAGTGCAGGATGCCCCCTACAGCCTGGACGTTGCCGGTTCAAGTCTGGGCTATTCCACAGTCAACCGTGGATGGGAGTTCCCAGGAGGCAGCGCTCAATTTGCTGAACGTCACTAGGGGAGGGAGGACTTAGGTCAGCAGGGTGTCCTCGGCTCAACGCGCACCAGCGACCCCTGTAGTCTGGCCGGGCGCCTGCAGGCTTGCCTGTTAGCTGCCCTGGAGCTGCATTGTCCTCTGACACTGTAGCTCCTGGGTGGTTGAATGGTGAATCCGCAGTGTGTAAAGAAGCAGTCGGCTGATGGCACACGCTTCGGAAGCAGGCTGCCATGTACACTGCAGAAAGCGTGTTCACTTCTACAATGCACACCTGCAAATATTTTAAATATAAAGCATGCAAAGGTAAAGCTAATTCAGTGGTGTTGATAACTGTCTTGCTTATGCACTTATGCAAAAATGCACTTTCATCACAAAATAAAAAAAAGATATATCTGGCAAGACAGAAAATCTTCCCGCTGCAAACAGATTTCTATCATCCCTGGTGAGAAGTAAGGGGGCCCAACATTGATAAAAAAAAGTGAAGGGGTCCTTAAAAGAAGTAAGGAGGCTTGGCCCCCTATAACACTATGTAACACAATTTTTGTTCCTGGGTAGTAAGTGTTATTTCCTAATTGCTTATGCCTCAAAAGTAAAGAAAATGGCTATTATTCCCCACAAACTTTGTTTTTGTGACCAGGACAGTGATATTTCAAAATATCACTATTTCCAATGGGAGAACGGGCATATGTGTGTCTTTTCATTCACATAAAGTCAGAAAAAAACAACATATGAATCCAAATTAACATGTATTTATACTAAAGTAATACAAAAATGACTACAAAAGATTTAGAAGTGAGTAGTTTTTCGAGATTTACGATTATACTGTAAATACAGTATAATCGTAAATCTCGACAAACTACTCACTTCTAAATCTTTTGCCTGCTCTCCCATTGGAAATAGTGGGGAATATTAGCCATTTTCTATACTTTTGATGCATAAGCAATTAGGAAATAACACTTACTACCCAGGAACAAAAAAAAAAAAAATTGTTACACAGTGTAACAGTGTATTTCAAGCACCGGTCTGTTCCTTTGTGTTAATGCAATGTATCTGTGGCAATACTTGTTGAACTTGTCAAGCCAATAAACAGTGATGTAGTGCTATATTTAGAAGTGAGGGGTCACTATTATTTACCCTCTACCCCACCCAGCCCCCTGCCATCCACGTTTCCCCTATAATCAACAGAAGCACAGCCTATCACTCTAAAGCAGTTACCGTATTTGAAAGGACTAACAAGTGTACCAATTCATTACATATTTAGACAATCAGGTATTGAGGTATTATTGTAAATCAATAGCATATGCAAAGCACTAGACTTACAGCTATTTATTTTAAAGATAAATACATAAATACATATTTTCATAACCAGTTTCATAAACGTAGTTAGTTTTTAGACCCTTATAAGTGTTAGTCTCCAGAAGCTTTTAAAAGTGTTAGCCTGTAGTCATTCCATCTCGCCATCATACATTGAGGTCCCACCCAGCTGATTCCCCATGGGTGGCTGTGGCAAAGTGGGTTATAGTGCGCAGGTGTAGAGGTGATGCAGTGCTCCAAACAACGCCAAATGCAGTTCTGGTGATATGCTGGTTGTATTTTACTTATAATCCAACGGTCGAAAATGACCAACAGAAACTATAAAGAGATATAGGCAGTACACAATGCTTGCTACTGCTCTGTATAAATAATGCACTGACAGTCCCAAATAATAACACACAAAAATAGACACAAACAGACAAAACATACACGGTCACCAGTCCTTTAATGAGTGCAGTAGTGCTCGTGTGAATATATACAATAGTGATGTGCTTTCTAATGCATGATGTACTGGATGGGTGCTGGCCTCTGGTGACAGCCTTGGAAAGTTTAACCATCTAACAAATAACAAGCAAAGACAGGTAGACAAACAGAACATAACACTCATGATACAATAATATGGGTCCTTCCAGTCTCAATACGGTAACCAAAACAAAGGAACAGATTCCGATTCTCCGTCCCCTTTTATGCTGTCACACATGACCCCTCGGTAAACGAGTGCAACTGCCTCTCCAATCTGTGAGTGCCACGTTGTTTCCCTTCCGGGTCAATGTGTTCTTGCAACGGAGTCTTGCCTTCTTCCAGACTGGTCGACTTCCCGACCCTGGGAAAGAACTATCAGACCAGCCTGCCCAAAGAACTCTGTTCTCGCTGCTTAGCGCCTTCACATGTGTATTTCTGTCACAGGGGCCCATGAGGTGAGCGATGAGAGCTCCGATACTGTGGGATATATCGATTCGTGTGAAGAGTTTTTAGCATTGCAACCTCTAGGACAATGATATTATGGCAACGTTGTCCTCAATTTTAAAGGGGCCAGCTAAAAGCTGGTGGATGGCTGAGAAGCAAGGAGTACTGACATGGAGTCAGAAGCCAAGCGACACATTGCAGCCATGTGATGGTCAAGCATTCGTGTTGGTGGATGAACAGACTCACTGTGCCCTGGGAAAAACCCACCTTTCGATTTTCATGGCTAAATCTGGATGGTCGACATTTACGTCATGTCAGACCAACACCTGCATTTCCATTGATTCTGGGTTTGGATTTTTTATATAAAACCAACACTGTGATTGACATGCAAAACAAACATTATGGGGTCAAAGGACAAAAGGGATATGCATATTATCCATTCTTGCCCAAGATGGAGTGGAGACCATCAGGCTGTCTCTAAGATCCATAGGTCTCACCCAGTTTACAGAGGAGAATACCATGAATGACTTGCATAATTTGATCCAACAACAAGATTTACAGCAACTCATGAAAAAATGGTCTGCTGTGTGCACCTCACAACTAGGCATGACTACTGTTTGCACCCACACCATATATACTACAGACAAAATGCCAGTGAGGTGTAGGGTCTACGGAGTATCTCCCCACAAGAAAGCATTAATACAAGAACACCTGCCTCAGATGACAGAGGATGGGACGATTTAACCATCTTCATCAGATTGGTTTGCCCTGGTTATTTTAATTCGGAAGCATGATGGATCCTACTGGTTCTGTGTGCATGAACCTCAAAACCCAGTTTTACTCCTACCCCATGCCTCAAGTCCATAACATCTTAGAGTCACTGTATGGAGCAGCTGTATTCAGCTCACTAGATCTGCGCTTGGGATACTGGCAAGTTGCCATTGACACCGACTCCAAAAGGAAAACTGCATTTGCCACTCCATTTGGTTTGTATCAGTTCAGGGTCATGCCATTTGGACTGAAGAACGTTGTTGCTACTTTTCAGCATCTCATGCATCACATGCTGGGAGAGTTGGGAGGAAGCTCTTGTTTTATTTACAAAGATGATATCATCCTCTATTCTCCCAGTGAGTCCCAACATTTGAAGGACCTCAGGCTTCTGTTTTAGAAGCCACACCAAGCATGTCTTACTTTAAACCTGGCCAAGTGTAACTTCTTCAAAAGCTCATTTAAGCTTTTAGGACATATTGTGGCTAAGGAAGGCGTGGCCGTTGACTGGGAGAAGAGAAAAGCCATCCAAGACTATCAAGCACCTACCAACATTAAGGAGGTACAGCGTTTCATCGGGTTGGCAGATTGATACCATAACCTTATTCCACATTTTGCAGACATCGCATCTCCCCTCAATCATCTAAAAAAGAAGGATGTGAAGTGGTAATGGAAAACAGCATGTCAGACCAGCCTGGAGCTTCTTAAGAAAGCTCTTCAAGCCCCTCTGAATTAGTCACACTTAGATCTTTCTAAGACCTTCTGGGTCTAAATGGATGGGAACGAGGTGGGTCTTGGCACTGTGCTTACCCAGAGAGAGGATGATGAAGCGCATGTGATTGCATATGCTTCCAGGGTGCAAAACAGAGCAGAATGTAATTATTCCACTTCTGAAAAAGAATATCTGGCAGCAGTGTGGGTGGTTGAGAAGTAGCGTCACTACTTGGAGGGAGTATAGTTTCATGTGGTGATGGATCATGCCGCACTAACATGGGCTTTTAATGATCCGAAGACATCTTCTTGGCTGACAAGGTGGACACTGAGACTTCAGCAGTTTTCTTTGACTGTTTTATACAGAAAAGGCAGCATCAATGTAGTCCCAGATGCCCTGTCCCGTGCTTCAGTCACCCGTATGGCAGTTACAGCAGTGTGTGTGAGACAGAGGAACCACTTTGGGACCAATCTTCCTACTTCACGCGGTGAGGTGGCGGCTGCGCAGGAAAAGGATCCCACAGTGCTCGAGTTTCTTGATGAGATGAAGATGCCACCTCTGGAAGGACCTAACCAGATCACCTTTGTCCAACAACAGGGGTTGGTCTACCTAAGGGTCCCTATTGAGGTGAGGTTACAGATTTCAGCTAGTGGTTCCTGCTGCACTTGCACAATCTTTTTTATCCTGTTTCCATGATAATCCTTTGGGTGGACACCTGGGACATCTGAAGACTTTGCTCAGGATCTTGGAGGTGGCTTGGTGGCCCAAAGTTCGCAAGACACATGGCAACACATGAAGGAATGCTGTATTTGTCAGAAATACAAGCCAGCTATTAATAAACCAGCAGGATTGTTACAGCCAACTGCCATCTGTGAGCCAGGAGAGAAGCTGGGAGTTGACTAGATGGGACCTTTTCCATGAAGTAAAAAAGGCAATGTATATCTTTTAGTAGTGATTTGATTACTTTTCCAAATGCGTGGAAGTCTTTCCCCTTCCAAACAGTAAAACACAGAGCATCTCCTGAATCCTTACTCAGGAGATTTTCACCCAGTGGGGTAAATCTCGTTACCTAGTGTCTGACTATGTGGCAACAGCCACACAATGTGCAGCAAGAAGCACAGCACCTGCACATTCTTAAATGAATGCCAGTAAGCCTGGCCAGGCAATCTAGTTCATTGTCAATACACCTTTTTTTTTAGCTCCATATATTGCTTTTGTTGTTGCCTAGTTTTTTAAAAACTTCTTTGGCATCTGGTATAATTCATGTCAGTACTCTTATATTAGGGTTAATACTGTAATTTTCTGGCTATGTACAGTTGTATTTGGCTCTGTCAGCTATCGTAGTTGGGGGTGGAGCTTCCTTTGTTTTGGGAGCTTGTTACTTGGAAGGTATAAAAAGCACAAAAAAGCCAGGTTGGCGAGACTTGCTGTTCCTGCTATGGGTGAAGAAAGATAATGTAGTTAGTTTCCAGAAGCTTATAAAATTGTTAGTCTCCAGAAGCTTTTAAAAGTGTTAGTCTGTGTTTTGCATCAGCTATTTCTTTGTTAGTCAGACACATTTATTTTCTTTCCTACCAGTTTCAATATGTGTGTGGACTAAAACTAGTGAGGCAAACATGCAGTTATACTAACACGTAGCTCTTTCATTTTTGAAAAGTTTTATGTGCAATTTTCACTAACAACCCCCTCGGTTTAATTGATTTATTTTGCTACATTACACAAAGTGAAATAACATCATTAAGTTTAAAACTAAAGTTCGGGAGGATGGACAAACCCCCACACATTTACCACTTCATCTAGTGGAATCCAGATTTAATAATTTAAATAACCTGTCTACTCACCCTTCTTTTCACATTTGATCTTTCACATTCGCCAAGGAAGTTATACTGGATTACAGTATCTATGATGACAAACAATTATTTACTGTTCCTCCCCAAACAAAATCCTCCGGCGATGCAACCTTTAGTTACCCCCGGCAGCTGATTCCATCTGCAATAATTCCATCCCTGGCTTTCTCGGTCTCAATGTTAGTCTCCACAATCCTTAAGATCTGCTTTAACATGCAACAGGCCCCAACAGCTGTTCCTCCTCCTTCCTGTCTGCTGTGGGTGTCCAACAGGCCCCCACCATGTTCCCTCCACCTTGTTTGTCCACTCTGGGCATCCTACTGGCACCCACAGCCCCTCTCCCTCCTTTTCTGTCCTTTGTTGGCATCCAACAGGCCACCACTTCGTTCCCTCCAACTTTTCTGTCCACTGCGGGCATCCAACAGACCCCTGTATCCCCCTGCCTGATATTCTGTCCTCTGTTCAACAGCCTTCCTCAGCCCTCCCTCTCAGATAATAACCCTGACTCTTTACTCACTAACACCCTTGACTCCGTTTTGCCACAGGACCATTGATTGTTCCAATCTTTCTGTCACTTTAAACTCATCAGAACCAGGTTATTTCAAACACCTACAATTTCAGAATTCATTCTAGCTTTTAGCCATTCAGAGACATTATTTGTGAAGTCTACCCTGATCGCTGCCATGAACTAGATGACAATTTATACATCATCCTCAATCTTTACATCAATTTTGGAGGTTCCGCTTTTATGGCCATAAAAAGCTTTACCATAAAGCTTTTTTCTAGTAAAGCCAACACACCCCTCTTGCAGTGAAATCAGAATCTGTACTGGGACATAAGAATATAAGAACATAAGAAAGTTTACAAAGAGGAGGCCATTCGGCCCATCTTGCTCGTTTGGTTGTTAGTAGCTTATTGATCCCAGAATCTCATCAAGCAGCTTCTTGAAGGATCCCAGGGTGTCAGCTTCAACAACATTACTGGGGAGATGATTCCAGACCCTCACAATTCTCTGTGTAAAAAAGTGCCTCCTATTTTCTGTTCTGAATGCCCCTTTGTCTAATCTCCATTTGTGACCCCTGGTCCTTGTTTCTTTTTTCAGGCTGAAAAAGTCCCTTGGGTCGACACTGTCAATACCTTCTAGAATTTTGAATGCTTGAATTAGGTCGCCACGTAGTCTTCTTTGTTCAAGACTGAACAGATTCAATTCTTTTAGCCTGTCTGCATATGACATGCCTTTTAAACCCGGAATAATTCTGGTCGCTCTTCTTTGCACTCTTTCTAGAGCAGCAATATCTTTTTTTATAGCGAGGTGACCAGAACTGCACACAATATTCAAGATGAGGTCTTACTAATGCATTGTACAGTTTTAACATTACTTCCCTTGATTTAAATTCAACACTTTTCACAATGTATCCGAGCATCTTGTTAGCCTTTTTTATAGCTTCCCCACATTGTCTAGATGAAGACATTTCTGAGTCAACAAAAACTCCTAGGTCTTTTTCATAGATTCCTTCTCCAATTTCAGTATCTCCCATATGATATTTATAATGTACATTTTTATTTCCTGCGTGCAGTACCTTACACTTTTCTCTATTAAATGTCATTTGCCATGTGTCTGCCAAGTTCTGAATCTTGTCTAGATCATTTTGAATGACCTTTGCTGCTGCAACAGTGTTTGCCACTCCTCCTACTTTTGTGTCGTCTGCAAATTTAACAAGTTTGCTTACTATACCAGAATCTAAATCATTAATGTAGATTAGGAATAGCAGAGGACCTAATATTGATCCCTGTGGTACACCGTTGGTTACCACACTCCATTCTGAGGTTTCTCCTCTAATCATTACTTTCTGTTTTCTACATGTTAACCACTCCCTAATCCACGTACATGTGTTTCCTTGAATCCCAACTGCGTTCAGTTTGAGAATTAATCTTTTGTGCGGGACTTTGCAAAAGCTTTCTGGAAATCTAAATAAACCATGTCATATGCTTTGCAATTATCCATTATCGATGTTGCATCCTCAAAAAAATCAAGCAAGTTAGTTAGACATGATCTCCCTTTCCTAAAACCATGCTGACTGTCTCCCAGGACCCTGTTACCATATAGGTAATTTTCCATTTTGGATCTTATTATAGTTTCCATATGTTTGCATAAAATAGAAGTCAGGCTTACTGGTCTGCAGTTACCTGGTTCAGTTTTTTTCCCCTTTTTGTGGATCGGTATTACGTTTGCAATTTTCCAGTCTGTCGGTACCACCCCTGTGGTTTAAACCAGGATCTTTTTTCAAGTTTCTTCACTGGCTTATGACTCCTGGCATGGTCTGTATGTGGTTCTACTTCTCAAACCACCACAGCTTGCTCTCTTACTCAGTCTGCCCCTTCCTCCACCCATTTCCCGGCTAAAACTCCTTCTCCTTCTGTCTTTTTTGCTCCCTCACACTCAAAAGATGGTTGCACAATCCTCTTTACAGATGGCTGCCAGGTCTGCAATAATTTCAACCACAGTGCATGCTCTTTTTCTTCTTGTAATTACTGTAGTAACTGTGGTGAAGCTAATTTCCTCCCAAAAACCAAAAGAAAATGTTTCTAATGTATTAATTTTAAAATTCCTATCCACCCCAATCAATATTGAAGCTCTCAAATCAGAACTGCGCAATCATCCTGACCACAGTTTGTTTCCTGTCTCTCACGGTCTATCCAATGTTTTTTTTTTTTTTTTTTTACCAGACACTTCGCTTTTTCTCTCTCCTCCCTACTGCAACAACTTCCTTAATGCCACGTCTGATCCTGCTTCTGTAACTGCCCTTTTGCAAAAGGAAATAGACAATCAGTTCATGATCCGTCCTTTCAATACTCCCCCCCTGCCCCCATCGCATTAATTCCATTGGCATAGCAACAAGAAAATATTGAGGCAAAAAAAGATTCATCATAGATCTCTCCACTCCTTACAATTCCTCCACTCCCAGCATAAACAGTTTAATTTCCCATGATTTTTCCATCCAGTATGCAACAATCGACCATGCTATTTCTCTCATAAAAATAGTAGGCCTTAACGCGTGGCTCGCAAAAGCCGACATATCAAATGCTTTTAAAATAATGCCTATAGATCCTGTGTTAACGCATCTCTTTGGAGTTCAGTGGTGTAATAAATTCTCGCTTTACCTTTGGTTGTAGAAGTAGTCCAAAAATCTTCAACACCATTTCAGAAGTGCTCTGCTGGATCCTCCTCATATTCCATTCCTGCTCCAGTTTTTAGATGATTTCCTTGTAATTGATTTTCCATAAACCCCACCCACACAACATATCCATTCTCAAAATCTGTTTTTCTAAGTTAGGGATCCCATTAGCTGAGGCCCCTCTGCATGAATTGAATTTCTGAGTATCAGCATTGATTCATTTTCCTTTAAAGCCTCGCTCCCCCAGGAAGAAATATGTCCTCATGCCTCTCCTCGGACACCTCAGCTACACAATGAGAATCATCCTGCAACATCGTTCTTTCATTTCCTACCTATTCCAACTCGCTTCCTCTGTCAGCTTCCTTTCAGACATTATTTCTCTGGATGTTTCTGTTCAGAAGAATTAAGCCTCTGGAAACTTCTCCTAAGCGAGTGGAACAGAATAACCTTCTTTATGATAAAAGTAGGTTTTCACCCAAAGTTTTACAACTTTTCACAGATGCCTTTCTTTCTCACAATTTTGGAGGCATTTTAAGGGGAAATGGTCTGCTGCCCCCTGGCCAAAAGAGTTTGATTCCATCCACATCTCCGACCAGTCAAACAGAAGTGCATCCGTTTGTAAACAAATATTTGTGTAAGGCCAGAGTTACCCTTTATTTGTTTGTTGCAATTAAGTTTTATCTTTTAAATAAATGTTTATCTTATTTTATCTACATTATTTCTTATAAATGGGTCTAAAAATTACATCTATTGTAAAACACTGACACTGCATCACAGTATGGATACAGGGTTCTCTTCACCTACTTACTCATTACTCACTCCTTTGTTCCGAAGACCAGATCTCGCTCTATCAACGTTTTCTTATTGTCTCTCAAGGTTTATTCTACGCTTATTAGGGTAATACATGTGGGGCGTGGGTGGAGGGGATTGTGCACGATGGAAGGTAACACATGTAACTGCGTATGGAAGCGACATATAAGGGGTGGTGGTAAATAGGAGCAAACAGTTTAAAATAATATCTAACATGGAAGTACTAGTGATTCACTGCCGCTGCCGACTCCCAAGCACTACCCGCGCAGTTGTCGTCAATCAAAAGTGGAGCTGTAGGAGACTTGTACTTGAGTGAGAGAGAAAAGAGTGAGATATGAGCAACAGGGGAGTGCTAGGGGTGGGAGCAAAAAGAGAGGGAGGGTGAGTTGAGCACAGGTCTGATGTGGAGGAAGTTGATATTCAATAGGATAAGGTCCAGGTGTGACAGGAGGCACGTAGATTTCCAGAGGAGAAATGGCGGGAGCTGCTGAAGATCTTGTTGAATTGTGAATTGTCCTTCAGCCTCCTCAAGGCGATGCGTTATTCAACCAATGAACTCATTGTGGACGGCTGACTTCCGTCACTACTCGCAGCCACTGTAGAGAAGATGCGGAGACATAGGGGTACAAAAATAATACAACACGGCATTACTACATATATATAAATAATATAATATCTATATATATATATACATAGAATATATATATATATATATCTATATATGTAGGTATGTATCATAGATACCCCACATACATAGAGTGCACATTTTTAGTGGGTAACTATATCTATATATTTATATATTATTATATATATATCTTGTTTGAAAAAAAAATTTTATGTTTATTAAAAAAGCAAAAAATCTCCGTTCCCCAATTTGTCATGCATGAAATATTGAATTTCCCCAAGCAACATCGGGTATTTAGCTAGTTTAAATATAAAAGGAAACTGTGAATGTTTATTTTGTTTGCATGCATTTTTTATTTTAAAACAACTAACATTTTTATTAAATTAATTTCCTATTGAATACAAATGGGCTGGGCAAGAATATTTAAAACTTTGTTAAAATAACTTTAAGGATGCAGTTCAAAATCACAAAAGTCAGGAAATAGGACAAGAAACCTTGATTTGATTTAATTAGATATGATGTCATACATGACATCAGTAATGACATCAGCAAGGACTAATCACATGACAACGCTCCACCAAGGCTGCCCAGAAGGTCATTACCTGAGTATGTTTACCGGTATAGAGAATATTGTGCCGTCAGTTATTTTTAGGAACTCATATGACAATAACAAGACAAAGCAGCAGAGTTTGGTCCTCATTCTCCATGGCACTGTTCTAGAAAAAAATGTACTGAGTGAGCTACACATTCAAAAGCATTTGGGAACCCTATGGTCTTGGATATGTGGCAGTGCCATATTGCATAGTGGCAAGTGTGCCAACTTTTGCATTAGAAGTAACAGCAGTAATTATGCAACACCGATATCACGTCTATAGACAATAATATGAAGAGTGACCTGACTGACAGTGAATGCAATGAAAGGGTTCTTGTTTTGTCTATAACTGTGTCTTAGTTATGTCAGCATTCATGTTAAATTGAATTACAAAAACAAAATACATATTCCTATAGGTGATTAGATTTGACCTGTGACCTAAGCAAAGACGTCTTTATATTGTCTTTTTTTTAACAAATACTATTATCCAGGTATTATAAAAAATAAAATATGTACTTCAGTGAGTTACAGGTTCTGTAAATGTAAACTAAAGGTCTCCTAGTCTATGATGACAGAAACAGAAACTCTCCAAAGGTTATTATTTTGGTAATGTCATTCTGGGCAGTCTTGGTGGAGCATTTGTCATGTGATTAGTCATTGCTGATGTCATTACTGATGTCATGTATGATGTCATATCTAATCAAATCAAATCAAAGTTTATTTATATAGGGTCCTTCATACAGGTGTATCTCAAAGCACTCAATTAAACGTTCTTAAATAAATTCGGATGCCCCCTTACATCTTCCATATTGCTGTTTTGAAGGTAATTGAAAGCTAATGACCTTGGTATATAATTACTTGATTCCTTACAGGCAGCAGAGTAAATAAGACTAAGCATGTTTAATTGCTATACTTGGGAGATAGGAACAATCATACACAGCATACCTAATTTTTTTTTTTTTTTTATATGTATAATTTGTTATAGCTAGAATCAAATGAACACGCTATGAAGCTGCATCCTCTTTCCTCACTATGTGTATCGCAAGTATATAAAGCTTTGTTCATTAAATCAATTACTATCAGGCCCTATAGGGGATAATTACAGCACACATGGATATGGGAGAATGTTTCAGATTAGCCAGGGTAGGTATGAAAGTCAGGCCAAAGTTTTTAATTGTGATGCAATTTGAGCAACATTGAGGTTAAACCCTGTGTTCTTGTTATTGAGTTTCCCAATGTATACTGCACCCCATTTTGCATAGTGCCACCTACATGGCCTGACAATGAAAACACGTGTTCCCAGAACATGGCTCTGTTGCCCAAACCAAGCATTGTCTGGTAAATGAGGGCTAAATCATAAATGATCAGGCTAATAGCTGACCCACGAAAAAAACAAAAGCATCTGGTATAGCATAAATATATGGGTATTTGCAACATTTCTTCCTTTCTTTCTTGTGTGGGTTGTCATTATCTTTATCCTGTGATATATTTGATCCATTTCACACAACAGTTTTATGTTTTTGTTAATGTTATACTTTTATTATAGTTGTTTGTTTCTCTCAGGAAATTTGCATTGGCTTTTACGTTTTCAGAATTAGGGCCATACAAATAAGTGTACATTGCCTGAAACGGATGCAGCAGTAAAGGCAGCAGACAGTTTTTTACTGCTCTTATCTGTAATATGATACTCTGTAATGTAATATTCTGTCGATCGTGGAGATTCAACGGGACCTATCCCCGTACACGTGATTCTTTTATTATTAAAAACTAATAAATAATAATAATAATAATAATAATAATGTTAAATAGATACACAATGTACTAACTCTATTTAAACAACAGGGGGCACCAAAAGGCTGATCAAATGTTTCTTCTGCTGCACTACCAGCTCTCACTTGTGGTGTTGTGGTAAAACATTTACGACTTTAATTGATGCAACTGCATGAATAGATGCAGCTACCCTAAGATTTTACACTAAAATTTTTTTCTTTGTCTACGTTATAAGAGTTCCTTTTATAGTTCCTATATATATATATCATATATTTATATATAGATATATATAGATATTATATGATTCTATATATATATATTCAATGCCTTGTGTTATCTTTGTTCAGCTTTTTTCTATATGTTCGAGTCTGTAGGCTATGTGTTTATCTGTATTTAATCCTGTTCACATTTGCAGCAACCTCTCGTGAAAATAATAAGCAGAAAATGATTGCTGAACCGTTTACCAAAAAAAGAAAAGTAGTTCACCCCCCCCCCCCCCCCCCCCCCCCCCCCCCCCCCCCCCCCCCCCTGACGTGGCATTCTATTCTCTTTATTCTTTGGTTTTTCGGAATACTTTAACAAAAATAAAACGCCAGTAAGTACAAACGTTCGGTGAGATTTCTCATCTTTGCTTTATTGACCATTTTTCCTGGCTGAGTAATATACCAAGATGTTTGCACTTATATTAGCATATAAATAGTACCATGCTCCTGTCTGACAGTCAAATATAATATAATCGAGATGCCTACAAGTTTATTCAGTTCACAGTTCAAACCTGTTTGCCTGTTTTCTAGCTTGGTTGGAATTGACAAACTTTCAGATAAAAAGTTTATTCAAATGCAAAGTCTATTGGAGTCATTAAGGGACAAGGTAAACCACACTTATATAGAATGGATACATTAAGGATAAACAACACAACGTACCTTATCTTACACACTACAGAATAGACAAAAATGTACTAAACAATACTTGTTTGTATAGCTGTAAATTAAAGCTGCATACCCCTTGTTTCAGAAATTAAGATTTTTAGTGATCGGATGATAATGAGATATTAAACAGTCAATTATTAAATATTAAAAAACTGTAGATGGTAGAAAATGTCCCTTTTAAGCCAAGTTAAACCACAATATACTGTATACAAAGTAAGGTTGGTACAGTACATTGCATTTTAGGGGTATTGTCTTTCTTTAGTTCTGGAAAACGTATTTGTGAATTGTATTGTTCGTGAAAGGCACGGTTCATCCACAGAGCTGCGGGAGCACAAACAGTGACAATCTGAGCTTGCCCAGGGTTCTGCCAGCTTCCCCTGGGGGGACCACGCTCAAACCACCTACTGCAGAATGATGTGGACATTGAGAGACTCATTTCACTTGACATAAGCTAGATTTACCTTCATAAAAGTTTATTGCAGAATAACATGCTAACAAAAATGCAGTAGGAAGTAACGGATGGTAAAAGAGAAATACATGCGTGGTTATTTTGTGCAGATGTCATAGTTATTATTGGAGTTTTTCATATCAGTCAAGTCAATTGAGGACATTTCAAGAAGGATTTCAATTTGATGAAAATGCTCGCTCTTGTGGACAGCATCATTACTGCCTAGCAGACCTTCTGTGGATTGAGGGATCGTTTATTAATAAAGTGACTGTTTATCCGCTCACCGTCAGCGGAATGTTTTTTATTTATTTATTATTTATTTTTTTTAGCTATCGACTACACAATGAGTATGACAGGAGGAGAATTTAATATATCTTCAGGAACACTCTTTGAATGCAAACACAGCACACAATCTTTTTGTGTATGCTGTAGTTTATATCTAAATTTATTTAAGTGGTAATACTTTAGTTTGGGGATCTGCGCTCACCATAAAACTTTATATTAACATACCAAAAAAATATAATGGAACAATATGATAAATAAAAGATAGATATATATAATAGATTTAGAAATATATATATAATTTTTAGTCACTTAATACTTGTAAGATATATTACTTAATACCAAAGCATTCTTTCAAAAGTGTATTGTCATTCAATGTTAATTTTTCTAATCATAATCTATTCCTGTCAATAGCATAAATTTTAATGCAGCCTCTTGATCTGAGGCGGCTGTTCTAGTAATATTATGTTTTTCAGAAGAACGGTATAAGTATGTTTATAGGCAAGAGAATCTTACATTGTGTCTCAAGAGTTTTGTAGAGGGTGTTTTTTGACTTGTTCTCCTGTGTCTGGTAGTTTGATTAACTGGTCATACAGTTTGAACCTGAGCGTTTATAAAGTTACATCTGATGATTCTGTGATATTTGCTGAAGTGGAACATAAAGCTTCTCTTATTAGCATATAGATAGTATCAAGAAGCAGACAGCTATCAGCTTTCCGTACAGGCTGTGAAAAAGAGAAACTAATTTGCCATCTGGAAAGAAGGTGTCTCTTTTACGATGGTGTCACCAAGAAAAAGACTTATTCAGACCTTTATATGTATATATATATATAATATATATATATATATATCTATATATATAGACATATATATAGAATATATAAATTCAATTATATGTAAGTACATGCATTCATGCATTCATGCATTCATAAAGCTAAGTGGTCTTTAATTTATTCCTGTGTTTTGAAAGAAGAAAAAGCTGTTAATTTTACACAACTCCCTAATATGAGTTAATGGAAGACAATAGTAAACACTTGGACCTAATGTTTTAGCAAAATGAAAAATCTTTAGTAACTTGCAACCAAGAACAGCATTCTCTGCTTATTGGATTATTAAACTATGGCATCTAGTTATTATTTTTATAACAGTGTAGTTACTGTAATATGTAAAGACATGGGTACTTACAGTATAATTAATGGAACTTGGAATAAAGTACTACCATTTACAAACCCACCCACACACACACACACACACCGGTTAAGTATACTTAAATTCAACACCAGGCGGCAAAGTCCAAGATTAACGGGCTAATCGAGGAGTCTGTGAAACCAGACACTTAAGTTGAAAGTAAACTTTTAACCTTTTTCGAAAAATATTAAAAGTGAATAGCTATATTCTAAACAATTTGCAGTATATATGGGTATTGTCTATAATATATAGTTGAATGTGTTGTTGTGAGCCAATGCATGGTAGAGAATTGGATACTTCATGTGCTCAAAAGATTTATTTTTAATTCCTACCACTCTGTTACCCATAAAAACAACCTGATGTCTGTCAAATACACATTTAGTGTTGAGCTGTTGCTCTGATTTCGTAAGACTTTATAGATATTATTTGCGGCATGCTGGGAAGCAGATTGACAAACCATCTGCTATTACCCATGGGGACCCGACCACTTTATCAGTCCCACCTGGTCTGAATGCAGCAGAGAAGTGAGAGCCTTGGGATCTCATTTCTGTAGTTTCTGGCAAGGTGTTTAAAATCAGAACTGCACAAAGATGTGCGGAAATGACCTTTGCAGAGTTTTGTGAAAGCATGAGCGTGTGTTTTTCTTTTTTTCTGGAGCATGGTAATTTTACCCACATTTTAGACTTAGGACAGAGATTCAACTGCAGGCTTGTATTTTATATGTAGCTGAACATTAAAGGCGCACAATCTACTTGTGGAAGTACAATTCACATCCCCTGGTGAATGGATGCTTTCATCACTGTTCTGTGATAATAAAACAACAGGCTGTTATTTTATTGGCCATTATTATATCTCGGTAAGAGATAGAAATATTTTGGATGAAGTTTGGGACTAAGGACTCAAAAGTTAAAAACTATGTGTGCATCAAATGCTGGACCATTCAAATTGTCCTTGCAAAGGTTCCTGCAAGAGTTTCAAATGTTTAACAGCAATCATTCAGAAATTTCAAAACCTCCTTCTGATTAGAACTAGTCCACTTTTGCAAAATAACTAATCTTAGACTAGACTCTCTGTTCACCCCCTCAACTCAGAAATGTCGCACCCACAAGGGCTTCTGTGGCTCTTGTTCGTTGCACTCGCTTCCTCTTCAGCAGAACAAGGGTTTTGATGAATCGTTTTTGTTGCTTTTGGTTTGGTTCTGGGGATCGCTCATGACTAACATTATTGAAAGGGGTGGTGGTAAGCAGTACTTTAAGGAATCTGTTAATAATGCATTTCCATTCTTCTTGGAAACAAGCAGATAATTTGAATGTGTGACCCACTTTATATGTGTAAAATGTCTCTCCAAGGTTTATACCATGCGTTGCAACAAGCTAAATTTGGCACCTGCCTTTAAAAAACTAAATAAAAACAAACAAAAAAAAAAAACCAGGTTAAGGGACCCACAATGACCAACTCAGCTTATTATCTTACAAGATTTGTTTTTCTGAGCCGAATGGAGATAAAGTTTGAATGTATTGCTTTGCCTTTGATACAGTTTTACTAATGACTCACAGGATCCCGGAGCAAAAAAAAAATAGTTTTTAATTTTG
>NW_024471998.1:0-10596 GCF_017654505.1 Polyodon spathula | reverse complement strand
AAATGAAAATTGAATCCCGTTCTGGACTGCAAACAATAACTCTATGGCTATACACATCAACTGTGTGACGCACGAGAACAAAGATAGAGATTGCTTTTCGGTCCGGGTTATTATTTGTGTACAAAGGGCGTGGTGGAGGGCGGGGTGTGTTATTCTGAAGTGTGCCAGGTTGTCCGCAGGTACACGCACGTATAGAGCACCACCACTATTGTAATAATAGCACTGAACCCACTTCCATACAACTACGGCCGATCTAAGACGACCGGGTTCAGCTGCGAGGCCTATATAAACACGAGCGGTGGTTTACAAACAGAGACAATTACTAACAAATAAACAAAACATTCACAAAATATTTTTAAAACACAAGTTTATTTCAGCAGTGATTACTGTGTCTCTCATGGTCCTTCAGGTTCAAGTTCACAAACCAAGCGAAGGAACAGATTATGATTCTCCATCCCCTTTTTATGCTGTCACACATGACCCCTTTGGTAAACGAATGCAGCTGCCTTTACAATCTGCGGCTGCCACATTGTTTCCCTTCCAGGTCGATACGTTCTTACAACGGAGTCTAGCCTTTTTCCAGAGAGACCGACTTCCCGACCACGGCAAAGAACTGTCACTCAGCCCATCCAAAGAACTCTGTCCTTGCTGCTTAGCGCCCTCACATGTCAGGAGGGAGATTTAGAACCAACGTTCATTATATTTCTGTCACAGCCATTTATTGTGATTGGCAATATTCAGCACAACTTAACCCTCCTATTAGGTTTCGGGTCTATTTGACCCGACTCTAGTTTCCAATTAGCTTAAATGCTATTTTTCTTTTCATTTTCTGTATAATATTTTATGACTTTTCCTAAGTTAGGGGTCATGAACTTATACACAGAAAACAGAACCTTTGAAATGTTTATTTTTTTTAGAACAGGTCATATATACAAAGAAGATGTTTTGGGTCATTGTGACCCATGGCATTTATCTATGTTGCAGGAATAAAACAAACTTCGTCAAGAAGTTACCCATTTTTTAAATTATTATTATTATTATTATTATTATTATTTTATTAGTATTAATTATTATTATTATTTTATATTATTATAGAGACTTGAAAAAGGCCGCACCGTCTGGAGATATTATATATAAACAAAAAAAAACAAAAAAAACAAAAAAAAAACAATACAGATCTACAAGGCAGAGCCTAATTTTCACTGTCAGTATTGCAACAGCATTTCACTGGTAAAAACACTCCAAAATGAGGAGCTCCCAGGTTTGCAGTCAAAGCAGTTTTATCACAGCTCCTGGACTAAAAGAGCATAAAACAGTAAAACCTTTGTAAATAAAAACAGTTAATCAATTTAAGGCTGTTTAAATTAGTTTGAAAGTGCATCTGGTCAATATGACCCAAAACATAACTGATGTACCTAAATTCTGAACATAATAGGAGGGTTAATAAAAGCATCAGAATGAAAGATATAAAGAGGGATTTCCATATCTTATGTTTAATTTGTGCTTGGAGGACTGTGTATCCAACTGTGATAAAATTTGCTTATAATATGGATATAAGTAATGAATATCTACTTTTTCATTGGTAATTACTTGAATTGAATTACTTTGAATTACGGCAATGTATTTTTTATTGACTTTAACTTTGTTTAAGGTACTTACATTAAGTAACACATTAAAAAATATTACACCATCTTTAATTACTTACAATAGACAAAGTAGACTGTCTGTGTTAAGGAAATACACTTACTTGGAACACTTATAGGATTCCTAAAGCACTATACATTCTATACACCCTTTAAAATAATCATAAATACATTATATAGGAATTCTTTAAAATGTTATAGGAATAATAATTGTTTTATTAATCTTTAAAAAAATCATGTTGGACTTTTTTTCTTATATGAATCCTATACAAATCTTACTTGAGTCTTGTATAAATATTGTTTTAAGAATCCTAATAGAATTATTGCATGAACTGCACACAGTTCTTTTATGAAGCCCATAGAAATCATACAATTATAAAAGTTAACATATATTATTGTAATAGGAATCCTGCAGATCCTGTTAGAATTTGTTTATACAGCGTATGGCTCAATAAAATATACAAACAACAATTCTTCATATACATGATTTTAAAAATATCATCATAGTGAAAAAGAAATGCCATACAATTCAGATTTTTTATACCACAAGACTAGTATTTCTCACATTTGAGAGTTTATACTATTGCATTGGATAAATGTACAAGTTTTTCCACCAGTGGGCTGTTGCTGATATATAAGTCAAACAATAGATCCTCATTTCCAACTGATAAGAGAGATAAATAAACTATAATGCACTATGTGGCAGTTTTTACTTCAATTTCAACAAAGTTTAGTGCTAGCCTAATCTTCAGTGGTAATTCAGCACTGAAATGGTTTAATCCTATGGTACCACAAGGGAAGCAAGACTGGTAAGACCCATTCGTGAAATGGTACCACATCTTCTTGGTCACACAATGATACATACAAATACTAAGTGCACAATATGCTTAAACATTAACTCCTGTTTTGTATGGTAACTGGGTCAGCTCCTTTAAATTCTACAGTCCTTGTCAGGGCTTTGATTTCATGACATCTTCCCTAGTTGTGTTTTTGTTTGGATGCTTATCACACACCACTGTCTCTGAGTTTGTGTCTGACTCCCATCTCACTGGAAATGCACTCCTAGGCACTTCCCAAGAACCTGTGGGCAATACATATCCCTTCAAGAGCGGTTGTGTGTGTGTGTGTGTGTATGAATGTGCAGCCCAAAGCCTCCCATCCCCTAAAAGAAATGTATTCCAGGAAATGTGTTTAAAATTTTAAATTACATGAGATAAATTGTGTACACACTGTAACCAGAGAAATGTCCCCAATCCTGGAATAGCTGATGTTTCCTCAAATATTGGTGGCACCTAGACTGCCTTTATGGAGGCAAACCTTACCCTGTCACCAAGGGCCAAGGTTGCGCATATCTCAAAACTTGCTTTGCGTATCGAGACAACTTGTCACAAGTTAAATTTAACACGACTGCAACAATTCCAGAAACCACAGAGTAACTGCTGTTGAAACAGTATAAAGCCAAACTTGTTTAAAAATGTGCCTTGTTTTTAATGTACAGTAGATGCAACTTACAGTAATCTTTGAGCTAGAAGCTGCAAGAGCTTTTTAATGTTTGCATACATCCTCTTTCTTTGGGGTCAGACCAGTTTTTACTATTCATGCTCAATCAAATTGAGCTGTGGACTATTCCCCAGTCAGTCTAAAAGAATGATGTTTTCTTTCTAGAGCTCTGAGGCCATTCTGCGAACCTACTAGATCAGTTACACTTGGTTGATCACATAACATAGACAGGTGGTCATGAATACTGCATAACGTTATATTTTTCAGCACTTCAGCACCTAAAGGTTTTTGCTATAAAATAAGGTTGAACCGTCACATTTCTGTGTATTGAATAATACATACAGTAGTCATTTGTTTCAATGCAGTTCAATGCATTTCTTAAAAAAAAAGAAAAATAAAATACCATTGGGATACAAGTGTACAGTATTACTCTGAAGACACCATATCAGAAATAATAGCAGACCACAGCACGACCAGCAATATCAGTGGACCTGGAACACATATTGCACAGTGGTGCCATAGTATTACAACAGATTAGCTTGTGTTTGGGTCCTTACCAAGGGTGAAACCAATGGTATTAAACTCTTGTCACTGTGGTAGTTATACCTAAATGCTCATACCATTTATTTGCCTTTGTGTTACCATTTCACAGAGTATGGGTGAAACATTTATAGATTGTGATTTTTTTTTTTTTTTTTTTATAGAGAGTGGTTTACTGATTTACTTGAAGGGGAAAAAGTGGATAGGAAAGCAAGTCTCAGTCTCGAGATCGGGGACCTTGGTGACTGAAAGCTGATTGGATTAACCCTGAGACCTGGAAAACATAAACTGTTAGTCCTCTACTCACAGGGGAGCCGTGGCTTGGATGTGGATGCAAATCCACAAGGGGGAGGAGAATGGCCCAGGCTCAGCTAGGCCGAACATACTTATGATCAAATCCTTGAATGAAGAAAATTAGATAAAGAGAGGCCAATACGATTAGGCAGCAACGGCACTTGGAGGGGGCTCTAAGGAAACAGATGTTAGTATAACTATAAAGTTTGAGAGAGTAGAGGAGCTAAAGGTCCAGTATAGGCGGAAACTTTGCAGAATAGTGCAATCATGCAAAAGGTAAGATTATTGATGCCAGGGGTCCCGCTGGCTAAAGAGCAGATGAATGAGAAGATAGGGGAAGTGATCAACATCCACCTGGCAAAGACTTGTGCTGGGCGCTGTATAGGAAATAAGAAAATAGTAAAGTTTAGGGGGTGGAGGGAGGACAGTGGGAAAAAACAAAGCTGAAAAGAGAGAGATTGTTAGAAATGGTTAGCAGGATAGATTGGTTAACCAATCAGGAGACAACACATCACAAAACTGATTAATGTGCTGGTAGAGATCGAGTTACAGATAGAGTCAAGAAGGAGATAACTCTCACCTTCCCTCCTTGAAATCCAACCTAAAGGTTAACACTGAATTGTCATGGAAAATCATTTGGCATAGGATGATGCCATCTTATGGGGATATATCTTCTTGCTAGTTCTTGATAACATTTCATTCATATTTAGGTTACACTAATATGCAAAAAATGGTTAAACTAATTAATTAATGCAATATAATTGAAGTGTTTTTTAATTCAATTTTCAAGATTTTTAACACCATTATTCATGGGGTGACTGCACTCCACATCGACGAAACTAGCACTGAATTGTTTTGCATATCATTCATTTCCCATTTTACATTATTACCACACCCCTGACTACACATAGGCATTTCTGAGTAGCTGTGAGCATTCAAATGAGGAGTCACCAAATGTATCTATCTGAGCTAGTGAGTTAAAAAAAAAAAAAAAAAAAAACGATAAAACAAAGAACTGCATTAATAAGTATACCAATAAATGTAAACATTCCAAGTGGAAAGGGTAGTTTTAATAAACTCAGGTGAACTTTGTGTTTTTGCTTTTGGGTTGTAACACTTCAAACAAATTTCAATGTGATGCACAATACCCGTGCCTAAATACCACTGTCAAGTTTTACATTGTATTTTCTTAAAGTTTAACATGTTCTCTTGAACAAACCTTGTCTTTGAAAGCATATTCAAATTTCATAAACAGACAGACTATGATAATAAATAGTACCTTTCCAACGACAATACTCAAGTGATCTGGGCAGGGAAGGGAAATAATATTACAGGTAAGCCTTCAGTGAGGTTTCAATTAAACGGTTAAAAGAGGAATGCTACTTTGATTTTTTTTTTTTTACTGTTTGAGCATTGCTTTATGGTGATTTCTACAGCTGGGCTCAGGTTGCTCTTTGTGTGATTCTAAAAAATATACAGCTTTATCACTTTTTTGGTGAGCTCCGAAATGTATTTCACCCAAAACCAAATGCTTAAGGATTGAATGTATGTTTTAAGTTGCATTTATGTGTAAAGGGTAATTGTTTTAAATAGGGAAAGCACAAGAAAAAATATAAATATAATCATATTCACTAAATATTTACATGGCTCCCCAGTTTTTGTTAACATTTTGAAACAAATGGAGGAAAATCCTGCAATAGACCATTGTGTCAATCTCTGTTTTATCTAAATGTATTCATCATGTACATAAATAACACAAATACCCTTCATATTTTTGATAATTACAAATGTGAACTTCACAAAATAAATCAACTAATTACAAGTCATCGCATTTAAATTCAGAGACATCCTGATCTTCAGCTTCAACCAGAAAACGATATATGTATGTTCATGCTTTTTAAATAAGGTTTGTTGTTTCATGTTTTGGTTTGTTGTCTGGAGCAATCCTTGCATAACTGCCCTAACATATAAGGACATTTGCTTTTCCAGTTCCCAAAAGCTAACTGAATCCAGAACATTGTCTAGTCAGCTCTTAAAGGGCCCCAAAGACTCAGCAGCACCACAGTGGCTTTGTAATCCATTCCATACACTCTCTCACTGCCTCTGTCCTATGTATGTCTCCACTAGTCTCCAACTGGGTTCTCTGGTCATGGTATCTGTGCTTTGCTTCAAACTAAGGTTAAGGTTGTTATGATTTATAAAAATAATTAAAACACCCTGGCGTTCAAATGATAATCGTCCCTGAAAGGTTTGGGACTACATTCTCTGTTGTTTTCTAATGCATCCGTCTGAATTATGATAATTTTCTTCTATGTTTGATCCAGTCAATCCAAAAGTTATTAGAAGTATCTATGTGGGAAGGAATGCAGCAGTCAAAGCAATATGTTGAGACTAACATAAAAACCCAGATTCTGAGCATTAAACTTAAAAATATATTATTTTCAGCTTTGTCAGTGGGGGTTTATGCTGTTTATCCTTCCTTTGGTATTACCATCTCAATCATATTTGTGAAAAAGGGGTCCAGATAGTAATCCTCCTACAGCTGACATACAAAAAACGTGAACCTGGGTTCTGTTTTGTGTGCATGATCCATCAAATGCGCTTTGTGAAATAAAAAAATAAAAAATAGAAAATTGTACAGTATTTAAATAGCTGTTCATCCAGTAGCTATGTAAAAATAGCAAGCAGATGTGACTAATAACTTATTGTTCACCCTGACCAAATACACTGTGATAATCTAATGGTGGTATACAGTACATCATAGCAATATTCTAATTAAAGGTTCAATGGCTTGTTATTTTTATCTCTGTAAAAATTTTAGGCAGTAACTCAGGGAAGTAACTTACCTATACATATCAACCATCAATTAATTAGTAAGACAAGACCAAATGTCAAAAAAAGTTAAAATGATGTGCCATATACTGTTGTTTAATCTCTTTTACCATCTGTCAATGTGCAAGGGGGCTTGAGGCCTGTTGATAGCCTGATAGTTGGTTTAGAATGAAAGTTCTGACAAGGTCAAATGGTGATTGACTTTATGCTCTTCACAGAAAATAATTGTTAGATTCTGGCTACATATCTTGTGTTGCATAACTATGTTGAAGAACCACAACTATTTCTGTCAGGTTATCAGTTTATAAGCAGAAAATTCTGCACAATGGTGAACATCTTTACATCAATATACACTTACAAGCTCAGGTGCCTATGCAATGCATGTAACAGTAAACAATGTACTATCCCAGCTGTGCCATTTACCGGTAACAAAACACATATACTTTTAGAAGTATTAAACAACATTCCTTATCATAGGGTTCCTACACAGATATCTTCTCAGGCCTTAGCCCCTCCACAGACCTCAAACACAGTTTGACCTGCTTATTTTGACCCTCTACCAATAATGTCACATTTTGTTGAATTACAAATAATGTGTGCACAGTTTTTCAAACAAACTTTTTTTCTTCAAAGCTGTAGTGGTTAAACTGAACACTGTTATATGGAGGAGGAGGTTAAATGTCAGCAAACCTTGCAAAGAAAATGTACGAAATAAAATTTACTAGTTGCATATGCATTCAGCCCCTTTAGTCAGTACTAATTATTACTTTTATTAAATTCTAAATATAGTATAAGTTCATTTTATCATGTTTGTCTCTGAACATTAGAGACCAGATAGTTAATTTATGTAAGCATCACATAAGAGGGAGTCTTACCAGTCTCAAAAAAAGTCAGAAAACTAGTTGTACTGCTTGCTTCTTAGACAATAGTCGCTGAAGCAAGATGTACAATACCATTTTTAATAAACAGCAATTCCTGATCAAACCTTTGTTGTTTTTAAAACTGGTGTATGTCTATATACCACAAGGCATGTATGTATTTATTTAAATACAAGGTCATCTTTATCACACAATATGGTTTGAATGATCTGTGTTTATCTTAAAGCGAAAACTCTTACCTGTTGTGCACTTCCATGTGTCTATTCTAAATATGCATATATAGTACTGTACTGAAATCTCTATTTTGCAAGGCATGCTTTCAGTTTGTTTTGCATTTGCTAGGCCAATTCATCTAGAGTGCTATGACTATGGCTTCTTTCTTGTCATAAAAGCAACCTTCCTTTATTGACTAGCTTGCATTCAGCCTGTAATATGTTTTGAACCAGAAGACACTGCTGAAATGACCAAGGAACTGTAACAGGGAGCCTGAGTATAAGATGTAGAAACTAGGAAGTTTAATATAACCATATATCATATAAAAACAGACACAAACATGTTTTGTTTTCATCCTTCTCTGTTTTGCTTAGTAGAATAAAGAGCATATTTGTGAACCGAAAAACAATAAGGTCACCCTCAAGACTACAAAAGGATATAAAGACATTATTGTGACATTTTGAAATAAAATAAGATCATATATGATTAGTTTATTATTGGGTTACTTTATTATGATTGTACAAAATAAGTGCTTTTAATAAGCAATATATATGTTAATAAATAACATTGACCGTTTCATTCTAGTTTGCAATACCAGATTTGGCTTTTGCCACATGTTTTATACTTTTGGAAAAGTTTGAAAAATCAACAGTTTTTTATTCAACAAAAAAGTGGATCAAACTTTACATTGGACACACATTTTAGGAAATATGTACAGTTAAAGTACAAAAAATAGCACTAACATGCTTTATCTGATGATACAGTTTAGCTTAAATACAATACAATATAACAAATAAAAGAGCTTTTAATACTGAAAGCCTGAAATCCCACCAACCCCTCAAGTCATTAAACCCTCCAATCCCTTTTAAAAATGTGAGGACTGCTTCCCACGGAGCTTCATTCTGATAATAATCTCAGTAAGTAGTTATTTGTAATAAATTATGTTTGTGAGCCCCAAGAGAGGATTAATCTAATTGTGAGAGAGACAGAAACACAACACATAAGAATAGGTGCGAGATCGGCCAGCATGCAATTAAACTACTTCATGACTCATAATGTAAAAAGGTGATGCTGTGTGCCAGTTTCAGTGTTGTATCAGATGGAAGCCCTCCTCAGGACAAATGAAGATCATGTTGTGAAGTCAATGCAACATCACTCTCAGGTGACAGCTACATTGCTCCCTATAACCCATGTTGTCTGGACCTGTCGTCTTTGAGTGGTTTTTATTGTTCCACAACTTAAATGTTTTCCTCAGCTTAAGTATAAAGTGGTTCTGTTGTATTCTGTACTGGGAGTGATAGAAGGCAGGAAGAATGACCAGATTAAAGTATGATATTATTTTTGTCCTGGGCTAGCTCACAGAAAGGTGAGGCCTGATGGTGTGAGAGGTGGCTCAGTAACTGGCCTGTTTAAACACTGATTCCTAATAAAACATTTTAGATCAGTATCCAGCATGCTGATAGGTTAATAGACATACAGTGTCATACCTACAGTGCTGAGAAAAAGTTTATGAACCCCAATGATAATTATGGAAATTCCATAGTTTTACCATGATAGCCTTCTTGAATTTTTTCTTAAATATCCAATAGGGTTTATATTAACCAATTCCATGTCTTTTGAAACAAAATGATGTATGAATTAGACAAACAATGAGAAAATAAGATTCAGGGTTTGTGAAAAAGTATGTGAACCCCTGGTTTTATCAGCTCAATTAAGGGGATAATTAGAATCAGGTGTTTAAATAATTAGGTAGATCTTCAGGAGTGAGTTTAGGAGGCCCCACCCTATACAAAGATCAGAAATTTTGTGAGTTTGTTCTTTACCATACAGGTGTGTGGAAACATGTCATGCCACGATCAAAAGAAATCTCAGAGGACCTCAGAAAAACAGTTATTGATGCACATCAATCTAGAAAGGGTTACAAAACCGTTTTTAAGGATTTGGGGCTCCACCAATCCACTGTCAGACAGTGTCTACAAATGGAGAAAGTTCAAGACCACTGTCAGTACCCAGGAGTGATCGTCCTATCAAAATCTCTCCAAGAATAAACCGGAAAATCATCAAGGAAGTCACAAAGAACCCCAGAGTATCACCCAAAGATCTGCAGGCCACTCTCGCCTTGGCTAATGTGAGTGTTCATTACTCAACTATCAGAAAATAGACTGAACAAGAATGGCGTTCATGGAAGGATAGACAGAAGGAAACCACTGCTCTCTAAAAGGAACATTGCTGCTCGTCTGAAGTTCGCCAAAGAGCACATAGATGATCCACAAGACTTCTGGAACAATGTTCTCTGGACTGACGAGTCAAAAACGTTATGTTTGGCGAAAACCAAACACTGTGTTTGAACAGAAGAACCTCATTCCAACCGTCAAGCATGGTGGTGGGAGTGTGATGCTTTGGGGCTGCTTTGCTGCCTCAGGACCTGGACGGCTTGCCATCATTGACACAACCATGAATTCTGCATTGTATCAGAAGATTCTAGAGGAGAATGTCAGGACATCCGTCCGTGAGCTGAAGCTGAACCAAAAGTGGGTGATTTAGCAAGACAATGATCCTAAACATACAAGCAGATCTACAACAGAATGGCTGCAGAAGACCATGTTTTAGAATGGCCTAGTCAAAGCCCGGACCTAAACCCCGTCCAAATGTTGTGGCAGGACCTGAAGCAAGTTGTCCATGCAAGGAAGCCCTCA
>NW_024471997.1:3165-15546 GCF_017654505.1 Polyodon spathula | reverse complement strand
TATTTAAAGATATATCAAAAGCATTGATATATCTTAATGATTTAAAGATATCTAAAAATGCATTTTAGACATCTCATTTAAAGTTCCATTTAAGGATATCTGTAAATCATTGAGATATCGCTAAATGTATTTTAGATATCTTAAAATGATTTAGAGATCTCTAAATGACTTGAAGATATCTGGAAATGATTTAGACATATCTTAAAATATTTAGATATATCTATAAATGAATTGGAGATATCTTTAAATGATAATTTGGCTTGCCATATACATTAACAATTTAGCCCTCAGCTCCTTTTGGGCTTTCTCTGGTGCAGCCAACATCAATGTTGTACACAGTTGTCTGGAGAAATGTGTACATGCTGCTGAGGTATTCATTCATTCATGTTAAACTGAAAACAAAACGAGCCTTGAATAGCGCAAAGGCAGCCAATTATGTGCTCGCCTGACTTGGGATCAGCTTTTTGTCCATCACTATGTAAAAGCTGTGGACATCTGCTTTTGTAGTTTCGGATGCAAGGAACTATGGTTGATGTTGTCCTTTGATCTCATTGAGGTGTTTATCTAGGCTCCGACAGGACTGGAATCAAACATAAAATAAAAAAACAAGAAAACAATAGACTAAGCCTCTAGCATTTGGGGAGGTAATATCACAAAAACACTGCTCAAATCATTGAGATGATTAAGTCAATATTTCAGTTAAAATCTAAAACACAAGACAATGTAGTCTCCAACAAACCTCGTGAAACTTCACCAAATGTCCAACAGCTTCAGAAGGTCGCGGTGACAGGAGATGCAGCAGGAGGAGGATTGATGATAAATCATTGTCCCATTCTAAAGGAGATAGACTATACACAATTATTACCGGGGGGAATCACATTTAGTTGTGTCTCCGGGAACGGCGACCACTCACCCAAGATGAAAAACAGATCAGACTTGATAATGAAAGACCCGGATGTTAATTAAACACTCTGGTGATGGTTGGACGCAACATTTCAATTTAACGCATAATTTAGGTAACTAGACACTAGATGGTGTCAATCCTCTTAAACACCAATATGCCAACACTTCAACTCTGAAATCAGTAACACTGGGATTTTAACACTTGAATTTGCTGTGTATGTTTTCTAACTTCACATTAAGCACTTGTTATAAGTAATTGGGGCAGAGCAGAGCTCTGCCCTGTATGATTTGGCAGGGATGGGGTTAAATTCCCCTACCTGCCTGGGTTTAGTGTGCTCAGGTGGCTGGGGATTGATTGGAGTAATTAACGATCAAATCAGCACCCAGCCACCTGACAAAGGAGGCCTCAGCTTCCCATTAGAGAGAGGAGGGAGCTGAGCAAGCAAGCAAGCAAGCAAGCAGGCAGGCAGGCAGGCAGGCAGGCAGGCAGGCTCCAGTGAAGGCATTGACCAGCCTGGAAATCTTTGTTTTGCAAGTATTGCTTTGTGTTTAATACCTTTGTTTTGACCCTTGTGCCCTTTTATTCTGTGTTTATTTGTTAATAAAAGTATTATTTTTTAACTGCAGTCTGTCTCTGGGCCTCTATCCACTCACCTGAATGCTACAGTGATGTAGAATGATCTTACACAATGTGCTATAAACCATCATATATAATTGTCACAGTAATATTAATAACAGCCTAGAGCAATACTGGTAAAACAGGGTTAAATTGTTTTAGAGAAACATATTTAAACTACGGTTCTTCAATTCAACGTCCCAAAATTGTATAACAGGCTTTGCCACTTTCAATTTATAAAAATGTTTCTGACCAACTGAAGCACTGCCATGGATGAGTGGAGAGAGTGGTGTCTAAGATGAAAAATAGGACAGTGAAGTAGGGATGCACTGAATCCAGGATTCAGCCCGCATACCTACTTTTTGAGCAGGTTTCGGAATTGGTCGAATACTTAGGATTCAGTGAACCGAATTCTATATCTGCCCAGACATGAATCTGGCATTGAACATAACTGGTCTATTTGATAATAAGAACATGTTTTATTAACTCTGTTGCAACTCTCAACTAAATTACTGGTGGTGCACGTCTAAACACGTCACGCAGCTGACGAATGCAAACATACCCCTGTATGCAACAGCACATTTACAACACACTTTTCTGGAGTAAAGTTATGCAGTAAACCTGTAATATGTAGTAATGACAAACTGTTGTAGCTTTGTAGCTTTGTCTGTCAAACATGTTCTAGAGATCATACTGAGATAAAAATAAATAAAAAAAATCGGTGCACAGAAATATATATTTTTTGTAACTTTACAACTGTCAGATGTGCAAGATGTTGTTGAACAATATGCTTTAGTAAATTATAGTACATTATTCTAATGTGCCAATACAAGTCGATTTATTTGGGAATTGTTGTGTTTTATTAAAATATTTTCAAAACTATTTTGTAGTCTATTTGATATGTTACACACACAGTGTATTTAAATACATGTAAGTTTTATTTTGCAGGGAGATTCAGGTCACTCATCACAATAATGTTTCCTCTTAGCTCTCAGACAGGGTTGCCAACAGGCTCCAGAACCTCGGGACACTAAGGCAGCCCCATAAAGTTTCTATTTGTTTAATATTTCTTGCTTCATATAGTCCCGCCCAGTCAGAGACTCAGAAAGCCAATCAGCTGCTGTATAGATCTGATTGATGGAAACGACCCTCCCAGGTATGTGCGCTTTTGGTAACAACCAAGTAAAACAACTAAATTAATTCAGTGACAGTTCGCATAATTCACACTCACTTTACTAAATACATTGCAGTTTAGAGAAGCGAGTTACAAAACCTAACTTTCTACTCCTTACTTTCCCTACTCTCAGATCAGGTGACACAGGTTGAAACATCATTAAAGAAAATAGTGGGTTACGGCAAAGATGCAGCTCTCCTTTTTTGTAAAGGTAAAGTAAATGGTTCTGTATTTTGACATTTCTGTTGTGTGGGAGGGGGCTAGTGGTAAATTGTGTACGTTTCAAACAAATCTTAATTTCAGGGATATATTTCCATTTGGTGATAAAAAAATATTAATTAAAAAGGCTCAAAACTATACATTGTGCACGTCCCAGAAAAACACATCTAACACCATCTTTTATTTGTTAAAGGAAGACATTTACTCACAAGTACGTGTTCTTTGAAAATACCCACTCAAGTGCAAAGCCCATTTAATCTGCTGCACTCTACAAGGTGAGCAATTCTAGTATTTTGTGCACTCTTTCATTGGATAGGGTTAAGCATTTTTATACTCTTCCCGATTCTACTCAAAGCTGTCTTTCTGCTTTTCGCTCAGTGGGAGCGGGTGCTTGATTGTCCACCATGGATGGTAATATCCATGTAAATGCTTGTACCTGGTAACCAAGCAAAACAGTTAATAGATGAACTATAACAGACTTCAATAGTACTTGAAAGAAGTCTTCTCCTTGTTACCAGAATGTTAAATGAAAGTTTCAGGGTACAGTGAGCCGTTGTAAGTAGTAGTTTCATAAAGACTACATTTAATATTTCGGATCTCGCTCTTGTTCCAGCAACTCAGCCTCACAATCATGCACCGATTGCAACTTCCAAAAAGGTATATACATTGATTTAGGTGTTTCAAAATGGTCAGTTCGAATGTGTGCATTTGGGTGATTGCACATTGTTTTGGGGGACAAGCTCTGCAGTATTGCCATAGTCGTGTTTAAACTCAGTCCAGCTGGGAAGCATGGCTTCCAGAATGATAATGCCATTGTTAATGTGATCAGATTCCTTGAGCTCCACTTGTTATAAATACTGTAGGAAGAGAATGTATCTTGATTAAGATTCAGCTGGAGACAACAGCAATCTCTGCAAAGTGACAAAGCTGTGGGTGTTAACAGCCTAACATCTCACAGCTGAAATCCATGCTGAAAATAGCGTATAATATATGCAATAAAACATGCAATCTTCAGGTGTGAAAAAGATATTGGTCCCCCCTAGTTAACTCAACCTAATTAAAGGGATAATTAGGGTCAGCCGTTTGAATACTTTTGGTTAACAAATCAGACGTGATTTGGGCCAGCCTGCCCAATATAAATCTGACTAACTTTGGCCCTTAGACTATCAGAGTGAAGTTGTCAGCACACAGATTCTAGAGGCACAGAATGCCATGATCAAAAGAAATTTCTGAAGACCTCCGGAAAAAAGTTGTTGATGCCTAGCAGTCTGGAAAATGTTACAAAGCCATTTCTAAGGATCTGGGGCTCCACCAAACCACAGTCAGAAGCCATATTGTCCAAATGGAGAAAGTTTGGGACAGTAGTGAATCTTCCCAGGAGTGGCCGTCCTGCCAAAATCTCTCCAAGAGCAAGGCGTAAAATCGTCCAGGAAGTCACAAAGAACCCTAGAACAACATTCAGGGATCTGCAGGCCTCTCTCACCTTGGCTAAGGTCAGTGTTCATGACTCCACCATCAGAAAGACACTGGGCAAAAATGGGATTCATGGCAGAGTAGCAAGGTGGAAACCACTGCTCACTAAAGAAGAACATGAATGCTCGTCTCAAGTTTGCCAAAAAGCACCTGGATGATCCTCAAGAGTTCTGGAACAATATTCTATGGACAGATGAGTCAAAAGTGGAACTTTTTGGCCAACATGGGCCCAGTTATGTCTGGCAAAAACCAAACACTGCATTCCACAGTAAGAACCTCATACCAACGGTCAAGCATGATTTGGGGATGCTTTGCTGCATCAGGACCTGGACGATTTGCCATCATTGAAGGAACCATGAATTCTGCTCTATACCAGATAGTTCTACAGGAGAATGTCACGCCATCCGCCTGCGAGCTGAAGCTGAAACGCAGCTGGGTTATGCAGCAAGACAATGATCCGAAACACACAAGCAAGTCTACATCAGAATGGTTGAAGAACAAGAAATTTAAAGTTTTGGAATGGCCTAGTCAAAGTCCAGACCTAAACCCCATTGAGATGTTGTGGCAGGACCCGAAATGAACAATTTATGCTCAAACCCACAATTGTCATTGAGTTGAAGCAGTTCTGAATGAAGGAGTGGGCCAAAATTCCTCCATGGCGCTGACTGATCAATAACTACAGGAAGCATTTGGTTGCAGTTATTGCTGCTAAAGGTGGTGTAATCAGTTATTCAGTCTAAGGGGGCAATTACTTTTTCACACTGGGGCAATGGGTGTTGCATAACTTTAATAAATAAGTTAAATAAGTATTAAAATGTTGTGTTATTTGTTCACTCAGGGTCCCTTTTATCTAATATTAGATTTTGGTTGAAGATCTGAATTCAGTATCAAATATGCAAAAATGAAGAAAATCAGACAGGGGGCAAATACTTTTCGGTACTGACAACCTGGCCACAACTCTGAACTTGTAGTGATCAGTGCGTGTAACAAACCCAATCCTTAAGCAACGTCCAATAACTAGTATTTTGTGACAAATACAAATAAACTACCCTGAACAATATAATCAGATCAGATCAAAGCTTTTTGTAATGTACAGCCTAACATAGCCAATGTTGATTAAAGTGTTTACCACTGAGTCCATCAGGCAGTCCTTAAAGAAAAGGAAACAAAAATTAGGTTTCTGTGCTGGGTGCTCATTAATCCCCAATAAATAAACATGATAATCCAAAACAGTCATAACAGCCCAGATAATCCAGCAGCCAAAAATAAGATTCCTCCCCATTAGGGGATCTCACCCAGTTCTTCTTTGGTCCTGTAGAGCCTGGAGTTTCCAACCAGGTAAGGAGACAAAAGGTGATGATTTGGATAATAAATGTATTAGTCACTGTTGTTGTTCTTAGGATCCATATAAACAATTTGAATGATGTGGATAGTTTCAGTTTGGCAGGAGATTAGATAACTGGTTACTTTCAAACTGGAAAAATGGCAGATTAGAGAAAATACACTGTTTCTAACAACCAGAAGATTACTGCTTCCTGATTTCTCCTTTACAGCCCAGCAACCTCCCTCTTCAAACACTCTGCATCCACAAAAACCACACCCGAGAAAGCATCACCCCAGCAAAATAAAAAAAAAAAAAAAAAAAAGGAACCAACATCTCCCAGGAAGTAATAGTCCTATTTAAAGAGCCACCAATTAAGATACTTAGAATTAATGATAAGTCAAGCCCAATAAGACCTTTGCCAAGGCAATTAGCAAAACACCTGAATCTAATTAGAATTTCCATGTGGAAATTAAGGAAAAGATCATTCAGTTAAAATGAGAGAAAGTCCAGTGCAGAGATAAACCCCTTACCAAATTTTAACAGTAAATTGAAATAGCTTCACTTTATTTTACCTTATGAAATCTGAAAGGCCCACTTTAAAAATGAGAACAAAATTGTTTATTTAGCAATTGAACAGAGAATTAAATTAACCTGGCCAGGTATTCTGATACTCAATTAAAGCAGCAGGCAGCAAATTACTTATGCTGCATTCATTTAGCTAGTGCTACGACACTACACAATAATGCACATCCACACCTGGATTGCCGTGAACTGCCTTTTCAAATGGTTTTCTGAACAGGGTTTTATGTTGTTAAAGTAGTCTTTATTTTTTGTTTTAGTCATCATCTTGGATGATTTTGTTTTTCGTCTGTTTTAGAAATGCTTTTAGAAAGGACGTAAGAGGGTGGTTTCAATGGCCAAAGACAATATAATTGTGTCTCTCAGGACTTTGTTTCACATCTTCAGTGAATAAACTGAAAGTGAAAGGTATTGTAGTATGCTGTATACTCAGCAAACAATAACTATGCCTTACTACAGTTTTGTATGATTTTACCACAGTAAACTGTACCACTATAAACTAGTCTCGGCCCCCCCCCCCCCCCCATTGTGGGGGGGGTTGGGCGGGTCCAAGGCACAGTGCTGTGCTGATATTATGTGTAAGATTGTGGCTGCTGGTACCAGATTATAGGAGTGTAGTTTTAAAATGAATTTTTCTCAAGGTGTTGCAAGATATGGTTTGAAGCCCTGTCTTTTGAGAGATGCGCAGAAGCTGAGGCAAATTGGATTGCTGCAGACATGCATTGTTCTTTCTGACAGAGTACACCTTGCAATATTCTGAACATGCATTCCTGATATTTAAATGGCTTGTGATGTGAGACAGCATGCCTCTATCAAAGAATGTAATGTCTTGTCTTATTGTGCTTGCCTAACATTGATTGATTTGGATGTGGGCCAGGCAAGCCCCAAACTCAAGCAGACAAAAGGCAGAGACAATGGAGGCAGTAATTGACTGAAACACATTGAATGTGAATTATTTTGACATGTGGTAACGATTAATTGTCAATAACTAGTTCACAACCATATTACACAATTTTGTTATTTGCTTAATATTCAGTAACACACTGTATTTATAAACCAATAAAGAGGTAACAAAAAATGTTCAGGATACATCAGGTGCCTTCTCTGTGATCATCAGCTTCACAATTATAACCCTTAAATGTGATTCAATTTGTAAAGCTTTTAAAAAAGATTTTACTTGAAAGTAATTTTGCAAATGAGATAAGGTTTTATGTTACATTAAATTAGAAAATGATTCAATACCGTCAGCCAATCAGCTTTCAGCTCTAGCAAGCTTCTTTCAGACAGTAGATGCTCACTGCTATGTCATCAGTTAGGAATTAACTTGCGCAAGTGCCGGCTGGTTCATTTTCATTTACCGTAATTAAAGATTTCAGAATCACTTAAAACCTTGTTTCACAATCCTTTAGGGGGCAGAAGACATACACTGTGTTTGTTACAACTGAGGACATCTTAAAACTGAACTTTCACTCTACCTGGAAGTGCTTGATTAGTTGCAATTGAAACTATCCTGCAAACTATCAATAGTACTGTCCTCCATACTAACCACAGGATCACTGTCCAGATAAAGTATAAACAACTCTGACAAGTAAAAAGTTTTTTTTTTTCAGTCATTATGTATGCAATCCTTTATGAACAACCATTGTTACTTACCTGTCTGTATGGTTCCTGTGTGCCCATGGGGTGGTCCAGCGGTGAGTCTGAGATCTAAACAACCTGTGGGGTATAGAAGAAAAGGTGATTAGAAAAAATATACTGACCTGTAAAGTCACGCAAACAAACTCCTGACACAAGTTCAAGGTAGATCTATGTTTAAACGTGTTGTTTTAAAGAAAATAATGAGGCCAGTTCTTTTCTAATGGTGATAGTGCTCTCTCAAAGGCTCTACGTTGACTTTTCTTTGTGCCCTTGCCTTTGGCTCAGGACAAATAACTCCCATCATGGTCAACTACCACACGGGAGAGCCTGCATCAACATGCACTATCATATAATTATTTATACGCTTATGTATTATGTAACAGAGATGAAGGTATGAAACAGAGACTAACAGAAGTAGATTGGAGTAAAATAGAGTAAAATAGAGAAAACACCCACAGAAGAAGAATGGTTGTTCTTCAAAAATGTAGTACTAGAGGCGCAAAACAATTACATCCCTAAAGTAGACAAATCTAAATGTAAAACTAAATTGCCAAAATGGTTTAATAGATCAATTAAAAAAAATATTCAGCAAAAAAAAAAAAAAAAAAAAGGCACTTACAGAGCATTAAAAAAGGACATTAAAAAGGACAAAAAAGAAAGTACGCAGAAATCCAAGCGCATTAAAAAAGGACCACAACGGAAAGTACGCAGAAGAGTACACATGAACTGCAAACGCAAGTCCAAAGGAAGTTAGAAAGGCCAAGAGAGAAATAAAAATGAATACTGCCAAGGGGGCTAAAAACAATTCAAAAATGTTTTTCCAATATTGCAACAGTAAGCGATCATTCAAAGAGGAGATTAAATGTTTATGAGATACACATGGAAAAATCGTAGATGACGAAAAAAAAATAGCAAATATAGTAAATGATTAACTTTCACAAGTTTTTACAAAGGAAGATACTGACAACATGCTCCAAATGTCAACCTGTTCCTATCTCGTTTTAAATAACTTTAGCAGAACTGAGGCAGAAGTTTTAAAGTGACTAGGAGCTCTTAAAATAAACAAACCCCATGGGCCGGATGATATCCTCACAGTAGTACTCAAAGAACTGAAAGAAGTCATTTACAAACCGCTAATCAAGATATTGCAACAGTTTCTTGACACAGGGGTGTTACTGACAGACTGGATAATTGCAAACTTACTACCGATCCACAAAAAAGGAAACAAAAAAACTGAACCAAGTAACTAAAGACCAGTAAGCCTGACTTATATTATAAGCAACCTCATGGAAACTATAATAAGATCCAAATGGAAAATTACCTATATTGTAACAGTGTACTGGGAGACAGTCAACATTTTTTCTTTTTTGGTTTTAGGAAAGGGAATCGTGTCTGAACTACTTGCTTGATTTTTTGAGATGTAACACTGACAGTGGATAATTGCAAAGCAATGGTTTATGACATGGTTTATTTAGATTTCTATTGAAGCTTTTGACAAAGTCCCTCACAAAATGATTAATTCTCAAACTGAACTCAGTTTGGATTCAAGGAAACACATGTACGTGGGTTAGGGTATGTTTAACATGTAGGAAAGAGAAAGTAATAATTAGAGGAAAAAACCTCAGAAGGGAGTTGTGGTAACCAGTGGAGTACGACAGGGATCAATATTAGGGCCGCTGCCATTTCTAATCTACATTAATTATTTAGATTCTTGTATAGTAAGCAAAGTTTTTAAATTTGCAGATTACACATAAATAGGAGGAGTGTCAAACACTGTTGCAGTAGCAAAAGTCATTCAAAATTATCTAGACAATATTTTCAGAACTGGGCATACACATGGAAAGTGACATTTAATAGAGAAAAGTGTAAGGTACTGCACGCAGTAAATAAAAATGTGCATTATAAATATAATTTGGGAGATACTGAAATTGGAGCAGGTATTTGTGAAAAAGACCTAGGAGTTTTTTGTTTGACTCATAAATGTCTTCATCTAGACAATGTGGGGAAGCTATAAAAAAGGGTAACAAGATGCTCGGACACATTGTGAAAAGTGTTGACCTTAAATCAAGGGAAGTAATGTTAAAACTGTACAATGCACTTGTAATACCTCATCTTGAATGTTTTGTTCAGTTCTGGTCACTTCGCTATAAAAAAGATCTTGCTGCTCTCGAAAGAGTGCAAAGAAGAGCGACCAGAATTATTGCTGGTTTAACAGGCATGTCATATGCAAGACAGGCTAAAATAATTTAATTTGTCCAGTCTTTAACAAAGAAGATTACATGGTGACCTAATTCAAGCATTCAAAAATCTAAAAAGAAAAGACAGTGTCGACCCAAGGGAACTTTTTTAGCCTGAAAAAATAAACCAGGACCAGGGGTAACACATGGGGATTAGACAAAGGGCAAATCAGAACAGAAAATAGGAGACACTTTTTTTTACACAGAGAATTGTGAGGGTCTGGAATCAAACTCCCCAGTAATGTTGTTGAAACAGACACCCTGGGATCCTTCAAGAAGCAGCTTGATTGAGATTTTGAGATCAATAAGCTACTAACAGCCATCGAGTAATATGGGCCGAATGGCCTCCTCTCGGTTTGTAAACTTTCTTATTTTCTTATGTTCTTCTATGTTCTTATTATATTATTTTACTGTACTAATAAGTAACTATAAAGACTAGCATTATTGTTAACACTGTATACTGTTTCAAACCTGCACTGAAGCAACCTGTTTTGTTCACACTTACCTTAATGAGCCTTTGAGTGAGACTGACCCCTGGAGTAACTAATCCTCCTCCTGGGCTAGTTTAGAGTCTAAAATGTGACTTGCTTTTTACACACGTGTCATGCACATAATGATGAAAGAGTCATCTCCAGCTTTAGTGTTCCTGCACTGAAGAAAAACTAAGATTTGTTTTGCTGAAGTCTGAAAACAGCATTAGTTAACTAGTTCCTAACAGTTAATAAACCTAAAATGTATTGGTTATTACCTGTCAGGGCTTCTATTAGGAAATGAGTTGCTGATTGCACTCTACTTGTAAAGATGCTGCTAAAATATTCCCTCTAAAAGGTTTGCTTATTCAAGCACAACATCATCGTGCTCAAATGCCAAGGCCCAACATCGAGAAAAGAGAGCTGCTGTATATTCTACCAGAGATGTTTCAAAGGCAGAGCTAGACAATCATATGGGGAAGGGAAAAAGGTATTGAAAGGCTAAGAAATTGATTTTAAAGCCTTGGCATACATTTTATCATACCCCATTAGCACTAAACTTACTAAGATAACATTGGGCAGCCCATGTCAAAGCTGTTGGAAATGTGCATTTACAGGTCAGCAGGGTATACAGTTTGTGGTCTGATAGTTTTCAATAGCTATAAATAAGACCATTGACCTTTAGGGTTAAAATAAATCAGGTTGCTTTGAGGTTACCTCAGTAGAAGGAAAGCAACACTGTTTGAAATAATCTCCCATTCCTAGTCATCATGTTTGAGTCGTAAGATTGGATCTGTCGGAGCCAGATACTCTTTCTTAATTGAATCACAATATTTCATCCTCAGCATAATAAACAGGGTACAGTATGTTTGCCTGTCATGACAAAAGACATTTTATTAAATCCCCCAGGTCTGAACCTCTAGTCTCAGTTGTATTAATGAGCCTGTGATGGGGTACCCCTGTCCCTGTGTTTATTTATATTATGATTTAAATGTACTGTTTTGTTGTTATTATTGTTTTACAGCCTGGATGGAGTTACAATTCCCCATCCAGATAAAAATGTGAGAACGTGTGGTCAGCAATGAGTGATTATTGAAAAACTGGCTGTTGACCACGCATATGAGAAACCCCCTGCAGAATGTGGTCGAGGGATAAACTAGGTAACTGATAGCCAGTTAATCCCTCAACCACAATATAAAAACAAGCAGCCTTCACTCACTTGAGGTTGGTTGTTGAGAGAGGTGGAACTCAAAGAAAAGTAAGTAAAGTTTTGGTTTGGAGCAGCACAATACTGTTTGTTCAATAGTTGTTTGTTTTTGTCTGTTTTGGCTTGGAGCAGCAAGATATTGTTTGTTCAGTGTGTTGTGTGTGTGTGTGTGTTTGTCTGTTTTTGTCTGTTTTGGCTTGGACCAGCATGATACTGTTTGTTCAGTGTTTGTCTTTGTTTGTCTGTTTTGGCCATCATGCTTTTGTTTTGTGTGGTTTGTTTTGTTTAAATATTTATTTTGTAAGAAATGTGTGGCTCACTGCTTCACTCGCAGTACTGTGTGTGTGTCTTCCATTCTCTTTCTGGTCTGATGTCACCCACAAGCCATCCGGATCATAGAGCCCTTTCAGTGTTTCGGGGTTTAGGATGGAACCTGATGTTTGTTTATGAGGGCAACAGTCTGGTTGTAGGGGTGACATCAGGCCAGGAAATGAAACCAAAGCACACAACAACTGCAGGTGAAACTGAGACACTGCGGCGC
>NW_024471997.1:0-2665 GCF_017654505.1 Polyodon spathula | reverse complement strand
AGGTCCAGCACAGTTTCCACAGCTGCAGTTAGCGAGCATGGTAAATAAGTTCATGTTCAAGGTTTGTTACAGTTATTTTAATTTAAAACAATACACAAAGTTTGCTTGCTATTGAGGCTTACCTGGAAGAAAATGAAAATGAGTTGGGGTGTGTAATGGAGTTTGTTTTTTCAGTTAATTTCTGTGTTTTTTTTTTTTACGATTAGTGAACCAGATGTTTGTCTGCAATGCATGTTGGTATCTTTTTAAGTAAATAAAATGGCAGCAATTATTTACTTGTATCACTGTTGAAGCTAGTAGAACACTGGAGGAGAAGTACAGGAGAGCATTCTCTTTGTCAAGTTCTGTCTGAATTCTGGTGTCCGACCACATTGTTTTTTTTGTTTTTTTTTAATTAAGATTGTGTATACAGAGTAAGTTTCTGAATAACATCAACTGTAAAGAATATACAATAAACTATTTAAAGCTTCAAATGACAGTTTTGAAGAAGGATGAATCAGAGTGCTGGTGTAAATATTTGCATGATACTTGGAAATCTGTATTTTTCACAGCAACAATAACATTCATTACATTCCACATTGTACACACATAGTTTTTGCACTATACCCAACATAAGTACCTGTGGAAATAATGAATACAAACCTCAGAAAAAACGCATTCTGAGTGGTTCTTATTGCAAGATTTTGATCAGCCAGTGTTAAAGTGCTTTGCCTGCAGTGTTCAGGAGCTACCCATCAGTTCTAATGGGCTAGAGCATTGAACTGATAATTTTCTTAATTAGACATTTTTACTTGTTTTAAGCTCTCAACAGTTGCAGAGTTCAAGTTACTTTGTACAGCTAACTTGAAATATGCAACTGTTCAAGAGCTGAAAACAACAAAGGTCTAATTAAACAAATTATCAGTTCAATTAAGGGTCTAGTTAAGTAATTGAGAGCTCGGTTGGGATGAAAACCAGCAGACACAGGGGGTCACCAGTACCATGTTTGAGAAGCCAAGTGCCAGTGTGTCTTTCTATTTGTAAGTGCCAGCACCATCTAGTGCACAACCAGTGTTTATTTTTCCTTGAACTAGCCATAGTGGCAGATCGCTAAATATCGCTGGATCCTACTGCTTTTAAGATAACTTGACTGATCTTGCTGCATAAATCTATGGAAGCTCACCAACTGAAAATCTTTGCAACTCAGACGAAAGCCCCTTATCACAGGCGTATCAAAACAAACACACTAAACAGTATTTGAGAAATTGCATTTACAAACCACACAGAATGATCACATCATAAGTGAATGGTTATATAAGGTAATCGTTATTGCATACTTCAGTAAATAATTTCACTTGTGCTTCCATTAGCATTGCGGTAACCAATATAGTTTTGTCGTAGCTAAATAATTTGTACACTTGGCCTTCCATTAAGCATTGCGGCTACACCAATATATTAGTTTTGTTATGATATTCTGTGACCAAAACAAATATAGATCTTTCACACAAATTCGTCTTTGTATCTGGTTGACATTTTCGACAAAAAAAAAAAAAAAAAAAAAAACAAAAAAAAAAATAACAGCAAATATACACTTTTCCGGTTAAGGTTCACGAATTTTTTGAAAGAAACCGGGGCGAATCCGAGATCTGATTCCCTAGGTATGGTAAGTCAAATTGCAGTGCTTGATGACAATACACTGAAAAAACTTTAAAACGCAACATCTAAAGAAAATACATTGAACAAAAATATAAACGCAACATGTAAAGTTTTGGTCACATGTTTCATGAGCTGAAATGAAATTTTCCATTTGCAGAAAAAGTTTATTTCTCTCAAATTTTGTGCACAGATTTGTTTACATCCATGTTAGTGAGCATTTCTCCTTTGCAAAAATAATCCATCCACCTGACAGATGTGGCACATCAAGAAGCTGATTAAACAGCATAAACATTACACAGGTGCACCATGTGCTTGGGACAATAAAAGGCCACTCTAAAAATGTGCCGTTTTGTCACACAACACAAAGCCACAGGGGTCTCCTTAAGTTTTTGAGGGGACCGTGGCAATGGCCCACTGCTGACTGCTTCACGGAATGTCCACCAGGCAGCTGCAGGCCAGAGATTTGAAACGTTCATTTCGGAACAATAAGACTCCTCCAACGTTATTTCTAGAGACTTTGACAGTACGTTCAACCAGACATCTACAACCGAAGACCCCTGGCTGTCAAACCACGCAGCCCAGGACCCTCTCACACTCGGGCTCTTCAACCAGCGGGGAGTCTGTCGATTATCCAGCACCTCGAGACAGATGATGAACAACTGTGCGGTTTGCGCACACAACCGCAGCCACATGCTGCACACTCAACAACTGTTCAACGGAAGAAAGAAACCCACCGCCCTCAGGGAAGCTTTCATCTACGGTTCTTGGTTTATTCTAACCAGGGGCTCTTGACCTAACTGCACGTTTCGTCATGTAATGACTTCAGCTAGGCAAACTATCGCCCTCACCTTCCCATACGAAATGGACGTGGAGCAGAGAAGTGTGCTTGTTAGTGGTTCACACTGTACTCACGCCAGATGGCAGACAGAGTGCTTTATGGGTCGTGTGGGGAAGAGCGGCTTTTCTTGGTCTGATGTAACACTTTGATGGCAAGAGTGCCCCATGTGGTCGCTCGTCATGGTGGGAGATG
>NW_024471996.1:0-5000 GCF_017654505.1 Polyodon spathula | reverse complement strand
TTCTCCCCCCCCTCCTGGGGCACGGCATAAGCTACAGAACAATGGGGGTGATGGTATGGGCAGGCATAAGCTACAGACAATGAACACATTTGCATTTTATCAATGGCAATTCGAATGCACAGAGATACCGTGACAAGACACTGAGGCCCATTGTCGTGCCATTCATCAACCGTGGTTCCTCACCAGACCCATGATATGCACGGTCCCATCCTCGTCGACAAAGATCGTACACCAATTTCCTGGAAGTGAAAATGCTCCCCAACAAGAGTTCTTTATGGAATGACAATAAAACCGGGACATCCACCGCCATCACCTCATTTTCCAGCATGATAATGCACGGCTCCATGTTGCAAGGATCTGTACACAATTTCTGGAAGGTGAAAATGTCCCACTTCTTCCATGGCCTGCATACTCAACTGACATGTCACCCATTGAGCATGTGTGGGATGCTCTGGATCAACGTGTACGACAACGTGTTCCAGTTCCCACCAATATCCAACAACTTCACACAGCCATTAAAGAGGAGTGGGACAAAATTCCACAGGCCACAATCAACAGCCTGATCAACTCTATTCGAAGGAGATGTGTCACGCTGCATGAGGCAAATGGTGGTCTAATGTAAATTTATTTTACATTTGACCCTGATTCTCCTTATATGAAATATCTTTGCTAATTTTCCTTTAGGTTTATTACCTATATCTGTTTTCCCAGTCATGTGAAATCCATAGATTAGGGTATAATTAATTTATTTTAATTGACTGATTTCCTTAAATAAATTTAACTCAGTAAAATCTTTGAAATTGTGCATGTTGCGTTTATATTTTTGTTCAGTATAGTTTCAATATGTTTTAAAAAATGAATGAAATTTTGTGTTTTTTAAACAATTTCCATTCCTATAAAACAGATTTTATTTTCATAAATAAAAAATGGATTAGCCTTTATACACAGAATTATTTTATTGTTTAATGGAGACTTCAATTTCAGCAAACAGACTTCAACAATTTAATATTTTTGCATTCAGTTAGACATTTTATCCCACGTAAGAATTTCAATGCTTCTCTTTACAGTAAAACACAATATGGAGGGATGGAAAACTCAAGCCTTAAAAAGACAGTGAATGCAAAACTTTGAAAACTGGCAGTGCAACAAAGGTACAAAACAACAGTCACAATAGATTCAGGATAGCATCAAAGCTGCAGTACATCAAAGTGAAATATTTAAAGCATCTTATTTTTAGATGTACTGTAGGTTGAACACTGAATGCCCCTGTTGTAATGTGCAGCATTGTAATCTCTGAATAGTGTTTCGATATAATATAACTATCTTATAAATATAATATTATATTATATATATATATAGAATATTATATATATATTTATATGATATATATATCCAGAGGTCCAAGAGTTGAAAATCTGGAACCAGGTACTCGCCATGAAGAGTACCCGAGTACCCGGATCTATTTTTATCAATTTTGGGCAGTTCCAACTGTAGCCTATATTTTCATCTTGTTATTGTTGGAGGGAAATGCAACATTTTTTTTCATTTCTTTTCATATGAAACAATATAGGAAAATCTAAGCTACACAAACATAGAGTAGCCCACTTTATAATAGAATTAACCAAGAAAGGAAAGAAACATTACAACCTGCATTCACCCTCCCCAAATAATAACAAAAAGGGCATTTGTTTTTCATCTTATTTTAAGTTATTCAGCTAACCTACTGTTATTCTAAATTGTTAAAGCAGTCTTTTGTGGTTCCCTACATTTCAGGAATTGTTAGATTTGATGCTGCGTACAGCTACATATACAGAGAAACAATCTGAAAAGCCGTACAATTCAGCAGCTTCTCAGAATGCACAAGCAACCTTAAGTTTTAGATTAAATCTACTCCCTAGTCCCAGATAATTAACTCATTATTAGGAGCAGTAAGTATATTTTACAAGAAATGATCAAATAAATGATGTTGCAGAAGAGCCTTTAATTTAAATGCTGAGCTGCATTCTAGTGTATCTGAAGGAAAGATTTTATCTTAAAACACGTTTGACCACACAGCATAATTCATTTAGGTTCAGAAACATTTTTTTTTTTAATGTGTATTTTAAATGGGCCTTTTCACAAACAATAGCACAACTCATGTTATTTGTGGTGATTTTATGAGAAGCATGATGTTTTAAACTTTATTACATATTTAAAATGTACACTTTAGACAGTATATACTTCAACACTTGAAAACATTTCATACCACAATATACAGTCCCTACTAAAAAATCTGTTAGTCCTGAATGAAGAAGCTTATATTTTACAAAGGACAAAGTCACCACTATGCTATAGATGTATTAAAACACCCAGAAAGGCCCATGAAATCTCATTTAAAAGTGGGAAGTTCATGTTTATCTATGGGCTCCGACACAACAAACGAGAAAATAAATAAAGCCTAGTTTATGTCCGTTATGATCTATGAATGATATCACCTTTGCCTTCCCATACCAAAGTGGTGTCAAATATAATGAGTATAATCTAGATATATTATATATATATATATAATAATATATATATATATATATATATATATATATATATATAGATATATATATATACTGTGTGTATATGTATATGTAACCAATATCACAGAATTATTTTGCCACTGATTTGCTAAACAGTGCTTTAGTGTAAAATACGGAAAAGTATGTACATTAAAGTATGCAATTAATTCAATAACCATTGCAGTAAACATCTTGAGAGCCACATATATTGGCACAAATTGGCTTCTGGACAAATCACATGTTCATGCCTATTAGGAAAGGTTTACTGTTGATTCAGAGCTGCAGATACACTGTATAGCGCATGCACTAGGGTGATGGTGTTGCATCATGTTCAATGTGTTCAGTAGGGATCCTCCCACCCCTGTATCATTTTATATAAATCTAAAGTTTTACTTGATGAGCAGAGTTGCTGCTGATATTTTCCTTCAAGTCTGTATTAAAACACACACACACACACAATTTCTAATGAATGAAGCATCAACACCTAAAGTCTCATTGTGCTCATCTGATTTCATTATCAGAATATTTGTCACCATCTCAGTTTCACCTTGGGAGGTCCAACCTCTTGGGTGTACACAAAATACAAAGTGTAAAGGGTTAAACATTTGATTCCCTCAAAAATTGTGCACACTGCCTCAACTATCACTCAGGAAAATAAAAGCTCTGAATTTCTTTCTTTCTTCTTAGCCAGACCTATCACAAAAAACTGGACCGAACCAGCACAGGTGCGTTAGAGGTCTTTTTCAGTGTCCAGAAAAATGTTTTATAATGCTGACACTTTCACTATGTTGCGCTGAGAGTAGTCCGGAGAGTCTGACGTGTTGTTCCCTTCAGGTGATGTCACAGGTGGAGTCCGGATGCTTATTATTGCTGCAGTGACATACGGATGCTCAGAGTTCTGTTGGACTGTGTCTTCCTTCTTGGCATTTAAACTGGAACGGCTGCAAGATAAAAATAAAATAATAATATATAATTACTGTTGGTAATTACTGTAGAAATGATCCAGCCAGCTCAATTATGGTCACCTGCTGCTGTCTCACGACTCTCCTAGCAACAGCCAATACAGCAAAGGATTCTGCAGACACTTTACCTTCTGGAATTTAGGAGGTGGAGACAATGGCTTCACAGTACAGCCTTCACTATCAGGAATTCTATGACAAAGCATTTATCCAATGAGAGAAAAAAAAAAAAAAAAAAAAAAAACTCTTATGATATTGTTCTTCTAAAGCTTTCCAGCATTCAAGTTGACATCATTTTTTAAAAGCAGGTAAAATTGAAACCTCTGGTTTTCTTGTGTTGCTACAGAGACATAAACATGTACAACTGGCTACAGGTGAACACTTGTGATGAATACTGCCGAACCTGAAAGCTTATTACACTGTGGTTAGACTTGTGAGATGCATTTTCATTATTTAAAGAGACAGTAACAACATACTACCCCTCTACATACTGGGCTTTTGTATCGGCAAAATTTTCGGGTCCCAACCAAATCCCTATTAAAAATAATGGTGTGATTCACTCTACTATTGTGAGTGGTGATGTATTGAATGTGCTGTTAGAATAGGGGGATGTGTTTTTGAGAAGTAGCATGCAATGTCACTCGGGTGCACCCCTAGTTAAAGAGCTGCAATTGGGTTACATGCACTTTTGTTCTGTGTTCCAGTTATTACTTTAGTTAAACAATGCTCATTTTCAAACCTGACAATTACAAAAATACACAAATACGCACAAGAACATAAAGAGCTGAAAGTCGTTTCTGTCTAACACCAAATTTAAATCTGACTGTGCAGTCTGACATGCACACATATCCTGTGAGTATGGTACATCTGCAGTAAGACGCTTGTTTGCATAATGGAGAAAGTAACATTTCAATTAATACAATCCTCGGGTAGTACAAAGCGTACCTTTCCCTCCCAGTTTTTTCCCTTACATTTTTAAAATTAAACTCCCATCACATTTTCTTCTTGGAAAGCACATCCACCTTAGCTTTAGATTGAATCTACCCCCAAGTGGGACTGTTAACATCCTATGGTTGGCAAGATGTCGGGAAAAATTACTTCAAGACATAGGTGCCTAACCCTATGGGTCAGAAGGGGCATGTGCCACCCCCCCCCCTGAATCAACCTTTTTTTGTTTACTATTTATGTATTATACCTTGTTGCATTTGGCATTAGTTTGATTTAAAATATTTTAAATAAAATATAAAAATGGAAAAGTATTCAAAGGATGAGCCACATTTCTAAACAATCACAATAAATTCAATAACATTGGTTTGACTCAAGAACATAAGATCATTTACAAACAAGAGGAGGTCATTCGGCCCATCTTATTAGTAGCTTATTGATCCCAGAATCTCATCAAGTAGCTTCTTGAAGGATCCCAGGGTGTCAGCGTCAACAACATTACTGGGGAGTTGGATCCAGACCTTCACAATTCTCTGTGTAAAAAAGTGCC
>NW_024471995.1:0-1000 GCF_017654505.1 Polyodon spathula | reverse complement strand
TCCTATTTTCTGTTCTGAATGCCCCTTTGTCTAATCTCCATTTGTGGTCCCTGGTCCTTGTTTCTTTTTTCAGGTCGAAAAAAGGTGTGCACCGTGGCTAAAGTTAGCTAACAGTAAGAAAAAAACATTGTTAAGTGAATGTGAACTTTGCACAACATATTAATAATTAAATATAAACATATCTTTTTTTAGTTATTATTCGCAACAATATCTGAAGGAAGCAAGAGTATAAGACCGTTATTAAAAGAAAAAAGTTAGGGAAGAGAGAGTATCACACTATTATTATAAATTAAATAATGTTGGGTTTTAGAATTTAAAAAAAGGGTAATATTGCCACAGGGCCATGAACAAGTTCAAGTTCAATTCCCACCAAAATCTTTTATTTTTAACTTGGATTACACAGTAGTAAATATATCAAAAAGTGTCACTTCAAAATCAAGCCTGATATTATTTTAGTGAAAACGCTGGCTACAATTGTTTTTTCATTAAAAACATGTAACTTAGTTGTTCTTTGCTGATATTAATGTTCAGCTTTCATATCGAAATATGTGTACTTACTAATAATATCAACTCACATTCATGTTATAGTAAACATTTAGGTATGTTACGTCCCTGAATGACTAAAAAAAAATAGAAATAAATGCTGATTGATAAAAAGGGTGACTCAATATTTACTAATATGTACTGTAATCTCTTAGATCTGCACTGCCTGTAATATTGTCATGAATCCACTGTGTGAGGGCTGACAATTAGTGTTTCAACCAATTAGCACTAAGCATTGCAATGTGAGGGTGGGTGCTTATTGTTTCAACCTATCAGCACCAAGCATTGACCTGTTATAGCGAGCGTTTACTTTCTGAATGTCTCGTAGCAGCTGTTTTCACTGTGATAACTGAGCTCAGCAATGTCTGACAACAAAACAAGAAAAACATCTAGCATCCAACTACATTTAAAACAAAGCCAACAAGGAATATTTTAACCATTAACATATGTATGTCAA
>NW_024471994.1:0-9454 GCF_017654505.1 Polyodon spathula | reverse complement strand
TATATCGATCAATAAAAAAGCCACATTATAACATGTTGTGCATGTTATTCTTTGTGTTTGTTTAGCACTTCCCTTTAATAAGCTGCATGTTGGGATTATAGGTGCTGTACAGCATTGTGCAGATATGCCACTGGAACTGGTTCTGCCATTTGGTGCTACTTGTGTTTGTACTTAATAAATGCTCAGTTAGTAAATATTCTATATTTTATGCTGAAACAGTTGTCAAATGTTGTGGGTTTACTATTACAAAAATGTAACTTGAAAAAGATTTAACAATAAAAATGTGGCTTACCAGAGCATCTTAGCAAAAAAAAAAAAATTCCTTTGCTACACTCAACAGTTCTTCTTTACCTTTGCCCCCCAGCCCCACCACCACTATTAAACAAAGTTAGGCGCCCCCGAGATATCAATCACATTTTTGGACAGAGCAATGGTGACTACTGTAGGTACAATGGAATGGCAGGTACAATGAAATGGAAAAAATTAAAGTAAAGTAAAAACTGTAACTGATTTATAGCAGTGCTAGATCATTCAATTGTTAGACTAATAGTCAACAACTAAAGACATAAAATAGGTTTAAGCTTGCTTTTGAAAAGATTACAAATTCCTTGAATTCTTGTGCAATTAATCTACTAATAATGACCATATATATAATGTATTTATTTTAATTTTTTTACAAAGTTGAGTTCTTTATCTTTGTTACCTGAAACAGTTGGTATAATGGAATTATACAGACTGTAAGCGGAGTTCAAGAGAACTAGTAACTTTCACAATTTAGACTGACTACCTGGCATGAAGAAATTGTAATTGTAGCAACAAAGTTCAAAGTTACTGTGGGATTGTCATAACCATTGCTTAACGATATGGGTTACATATTTTGTTAGTGCAACCAGATTCAGCAGTTGTACTAGTAATTACATGTTTTAATATTATATCTTCTGAATGATGGATAATCAAATAGGGTCAGGATTAAAATATATGGGTTTAAAATAACGAGGGAATAGTCATTATCCTCACATCCAGACTGCATGAGGTCATTTAGCACTATTATAAAATAACCAATAGAGGTGATCACACAGAATGGATGTTCAGGCTGGGGCTGACCCTGTTTCTGCTGCCTCTGAATCTGCTGCTGTTCCTGTTGTTGAAGCTGCTGTTGATGATCCTGGATCATTAGGGGGTGATGGTCAGACAACTCCTGCTGAGACAACGAACAGGAAGCCTAACTTCAACCACAAGGAAACAGAAACTGTTTTGGGGCGTTGGAAGATCTCAGGCCACCTTGCCATTAAAGTCTGCTGTGTTGATTTTGTAAATATATAGTTTATTGGGAATTTGGCAAACAAGCTGACACACTGTACTATACAGGTGTAACATTAAAAAGAGAAATAACAGCAGATATTATTCTGCTTGGTTTAAATGGTCTGTCTGTTTACAGCGCACATTCCATACAATTGAGTGACTAAACTCACAAATCTCCTATACGCTGTTAGTTCATAAAGATTAGCAGAGGAAGTGGGAGCAAGTGGTAATGTCATCTGAAGTTGCATATTCTTGAGAAGACGGTTAAATTAGCCAATGGCACCTTCTCCAATGAACAACAGCTGGCAGCTGGAAAAAACTGACAAATTCAAGATAATAAACACAACAATAGCTGTTTAATATAAATGGTATAGTCACATCTTTTGAACACATATCAATTGGAGTACACACACACTTTACTTTCTGTGTGTGTGTGTGTGTGTGTGTGTGTGTGTGTGTGTGTGTGTGTGTGTGTGTGTGTGTGTGTGTGTGTGCATTGAGAAACCGGAACTTTCTTTTCCTCCATGCAAACATTTTTAGCCATTTTACAATTCTCTTGTTATAGTAAAAAGGAATAAGTCCTTAATTATCTCTCCCCCTGTAATCTCACACCCTACCAACACCCTGTCTTTCTGGGGTAAACAGGATAAGATCTAGTTACTCTGAAGTTCAAAGTACCCTTTCTGTAAGATCTTGGTTTTTAAGGTGCTATTTCTCCTGTGTAGAGCAGATTTGAGCATAGGTGTTGAAAACACGTTACACCCAATAAAGTCAAGTTCCCACAAACAAGGTGTCAGGCTACAGGTGGGTGGGGGGCATGTAAAATTATCAACACCCAGTAACAGATCGCTTTACCATTGGCTAAGTGCCAGAGACAGGGGAGGGGAACCACCCTGTGTTAAGGGGTATTTAACATCTTGTAAGGTCGTAAGAATTTTGAATCTGTCTGTTCTGTGCTTGGGACATGATTACCTGCATGTATTATAATAAACCTATTATTAATTGAAGAAAAGGACTTTGTGTATTTTCTTAAGTTACATCGGAACTCACTTTTAAATCAACATCCACAGGATATTATATCTGAATCTAAATTATTTTAAAAATCTACTTTGTATTTAATGTCACTGTCTACTGTGAGTTAGTATTTAGGCTTCTATACAACGATTTTATTTATTTTTTTAATTATCAGGTAAGAAAATGAGAACTTCAGCAGGTGTTTATTAGTAATCACTGGACATGATTGGATGAACATCTGTAGATCTGACTGGTAAAGGACCCCACCTGGTATCAACTACAGTACTTAAAAATGAATGTGTTAGTCTGAATGCTGTTGTGATAAGCCAAGGACTTTTTTTTTTTTTTTTTTTTTTTTTACTATGTTCAGGAAGTACCTGTTAGACATCAGTGGTCTCTCCCGGATCTGTATCGTGCTGAGCTCCTGCAAGCTCTCCGCATGGCTGCCTGACATGTTGGAACTGGGGAGGCGGAAGGTCTTCTTCTTCCGTCTAGAGCAGCAAGTGGAGGTGAGCCCATGCTGAGAGGAGATGGACGAGCAGCGAGAGCCTGGCGGGTTCACCGATGAGACTTCCATGCAGTTCTTCTCATAGGTCTCTTCATCTACAAACTCATGATTCTAATTACAACAAAAAAAAGAAAAGGAGAACAAGAGCTAGGGTTCCGGTAGACTTACGTGTGTATTTTACTTCTTCTGGTTATAGATTCATCATCAAAACACTTATTAAAAATTAAATTAGAGTGAAAAGAAAAACACGACAATCAGAAGCAGCTTTTTCACTCACTGACTTGCCAATCAAAACAGATTTATATTTTTCAATTCCAATGAGTGTTTACAGAGGTCTATCTAAATACACACTATATAATCTCTTTAGTGTATTAATAGCTGTAAAAACATGGAACAGCAAGAGGGTCCTACTGTTCTGTAAAGAACTGAACTGCAGTATTATTTCTATCAACCTGCCTTTAGATCTATTGAACAGACACAATGTGTACTGTTTTTGCCCCAGACACTTTAGCACTAGTGAACGATTCACCAAATGTCTCTAGTTCTAAATGAAAAACAAACAAACATTGAAATAAATGACCTACATTTCCAGAATGTAACTGCTATAACTGTAAAGTATAGGTAGGAAGCAGATTTAAGGGCCAAATACAACAGGAAAGGATATGATGTATGGGTTATGCATCTACGATGAGGTAAGTCAGTGTTCTCTTGAACTAACCAATCAGGCTTTATTTTAAAGGCAGGCATGCCAACATAAGCCAATTTAAGGCACAGAGTGTTATTTAGAAGCCTCTGTGGTTTTTAATTAATGTGGAATAAGTTAGTGCCACCTAATATGGCCAATGCTTTCTGTATGATTAAAAATTACAAATTATAAAACATAAGATCATACTGAAAACATTACCAAATATACTAAGAAATGTATGACTGTAATTTATGTCAGGCTCATTGTTCCAGGATTAAGTTGTGGTTGTAGAATTTGTTCCGATGAAATGTCTTGATACAGATACAGTGCAAATAGAAATATCAAGTACTGGTAATGCTAAGTGTGTTCAATACTGCAAAATCCCTGTTTTCAGCTTACTTTCATACTATAAACAACAAGTTTAATAAAGAAAAACTAAAATGCAAACATTTACACAGCTGTAGTACAGACTGTCAAAAACATTAACATTAAACAATTACCAGCAGAAACAACACAGCATAAAAAACACTGAAATGCATGTAAATCTTACTCGCTGATAAACATGTACACACACAACCACAGAGCAGGCAAACAACCAGTAACTGTCACACTGGCAACTATTATAATACAAAACTTAAAAGAAAACACTACTGCTTCAGCTACATTGAATGAAAACACTTGAATAGTACCTTTATGAGCGCTGAACAAGAAATTGATAAGAGGGGATAATCCTCATGATAGGATAATCCCTACATGATAACATGACAACAGGGGAAAAAAACCTCAATGACAACTCCAGATCAGATGATAAGCAATTACTGCATAAGCATGAGAGATAAAAAAAAAAGCATGATGCATTTTCAGGTAAAATACATGAACAATTGTATCGCCCCTAGTGCACTGTGCTTTTCTTGTTAACTACATTTGCAGACACAAGTCTGTATTACAGCTCTCACTTAGTTACTTTTCTAAATATCCTCTTATGACCCAGTGTACATTGTTTTACATTGTTTATTACTGTTTCCTAAGATGTAAGAGTTGGTTACTTTGAGTTTTAATTATCAATATTTCAAAGGGGAATGAAATACCATGAACAGGCATCTTTCCAGTTGCTGGAGAATATAAATACACCTTTTGTAATTTGGGAGACAAGTTTCAAACTTGTCAGAACACAAGTAATGGTATGTTTAACTACTCATCGGTTATTTTAATAGGAGCTTTGCGAGTTCCTGCTCGGCTGATTTTGGAAAACATTCGGCTGGAGCTGCTGGAACTCAAGGTTAGAGAAGCAAGCTATGGAATAGACTCATTTCAGTGCTTGTTGTAGAAACACAATTAAATAAGGCAATGGTAAATCAAACTTGCTCCGCTACATAGAAGAATGTAAAACCTCACTGTCAGCCTGTATTGTGTCTTTTTTATGGCACTCATGCCTTTATAGTACAGTCAGCTGCACATTAATTGTTGATGGGTGGCATTTCTCAATAGTTCCAAAACAATAAGGTAGTGCTTAATCCTCCTAAATCTAGGAATGTGTAGTATATGAGAAATTATGAATATACTGTAACTATTGAGAAAAGAATGTTTTATTCCTATTCTACATTTTTATCAGAGTTGGACTTGAACTAGTCTGCACCCTGCAAGTCCAAACTAACCTGTAATGTGAAGCATGCTACCATAGAGATAGCAGCTGTAGAAACCAAACTGCAATATCCTAATTCTGTAGTGAGAGTGTAAAGCATTTACACCTAAAGCTGGTTTTAATCAAAGGTTTATTACTGATTCTTGATTAAATATATGTATCAAAAATGTAAAGCAAAGACTAGACAGGGCATTTTTTGTATGGTACAGGGTTATGACCACACTGAACAAATCATGATTCTGAACAGGGTCCGGTCCCAACTGGTTTGAATCATCTAGAGTTTTCTGTATATAGATTTCAATCCTTAAACCCATGCAGCCAATCATAAAGGGGTAGATAAGAAATAGGTTTCTTATCTACTCGCCCACTTGGCCCTTGCTGTCTCTTCCAGTGTCATCTACAGTCACTACAATTAACACTCCAGTCAATATAAACAGTTTGTCTGGGGCTCTTATAAATGAAAATTGCACAGATACCTGTGTATTTGTGCTTGCCATCTTGCCTGTTTGGAAAACTGTTGACTAGAAGGAATCTTGAACAACGACTGGCATCATTAAATCATATTTCAAAGAGCACAAAGAGTTATTACAAGCATCTTTGACTCAGCCAAGATATACAATAACTCTGACATACAGATTCTGAACAGACTGTGCTTTTCCAGAGGTGATTGTTGGCTTGTTTATCTTGAAATGTGGATGTAAGTTAACCATCTGGTCTCATTGTCTACAATGACAGGGATGCTGGCAGCAGTATTATGCAAGTTGCATGTAGTTGGAAATGCTACTAAGAATCTACAGAGCTGTGGTAAAAGTGAAGTAAATAATGTTTGTACACACTTTAAATAGTTCTTAATTATTTAAACTGTGTCAAGGTGCTAAAGCATAACAAGTAAAAAAGCAGTTGTATACACAGTTATTAGCAAAGTACTTATTAGAATGTTCTGTTTTTTAAGAGGTATCAGGCATATAGCAAGACTAACTGGACATTTTGCTCAGTGATGCAACACTAAAAACAAACGTGTTACAATTTGGTGTCAAAAATATCATTTGGTTGTGTATTTTAACACAAAAAATAAAGAGTCACTCAAGAAGCGTAATGCATTTTTAAAATCTCTACTTACTTTCACATAACATTTAAATTGGATAGGTATATATTTTTGAATAGTTGGATTTCTTACCGTGGTTTTCTCTAGGCAGTGCAGTAAGTGATGATGCTCTTTTTCAAACGATAAGTTGGTTTTATTAAGGAAGGCCTGTCCTGCTTCTTTTGAGGCCTTAAAACATATAAAGAAATATTAAATACAAGAATATTTGCACATCATGTTCTTGCTATCTGAATGAAAGGAAATAAAGACACATCATTCACAGTTATAATTTGCAAACATAAGATCACACTGAAATTGTTACCAGACATACTAAGAAATGTATTATTGTGTTGACCTAATTAATCATGGTTCAACTAAAACGAACTTATAATGGCTTTATTCCATACCTTAGGCACTACTCTATCAGTTATGACCATTACCTGCTCAGGTGTATCGGTCAGCAAGCCATTGTGTTTGCGCTGCATATAAGCATTAGCGCTCCCGCTCTTCGCCACTCGAATTCTAGCAAGTCTCGCTTTCTGTTTGGAAAACACACGCCATTTAGCTTTCTATACCGACTGTCTATTTATCAGTCTTTATCGTTTACCTTATAAAAGTTCTAATTAAAGTGAAGAACAAAAACACATGGTGAGAATGAAGCTCTCTCAAAGCTGCACAGGATAAAGGAAGACACTGGCATTAGCCGTTTCCATCTCATTTGCCACAACAGTTTCAATTTTTCTAAATTTGATTGAACAGCCGAGTGTGATACATTAAAAAAAAACAACAAAAAAAAAAACTTTATCGCACTATTAAAAGCTGAAAGTTGGTGTCAAGACAAAAAAAAAAAAAAGGCATTTGTACTTTTCAGTTGATCAACCCTATGACAAATTCAATATTTTCCTTATGTTTAATCTTCTGATTCATGGCTAGAAAAAGCCTTTATTTCATTTTAACACAGGCCAAACAAAGACTATAATTCTGATAAAGATGTTCCTTCATGAATCTCCATTGAGTTATATTTAGTTTAGTTTAGTTATTTTAATGATTAGAATAATGGGGAGGTTTATTTGTGTACTGTAACAATTGCTTTGCATAGGTTTGTGACATCACTATCAGTCATACAGATGCAAAAAAATTTAGAGCCTTTAGCCTTACTCTTAAAATCAAGACTGCTAAACAAAAAAAACAAAAAAAATAGAGGAAAATTTGACATTAATGGACAGGGGTTTTGTTTTGGGGCCTTATGTTAAATTCTGAAGTGGTCTAATTCCTTTGGAGACTTAGCTGGTTAACTTGAAAAGCAGACTGTTGGTTTTGGGAATGCTTCTCCACTGGTTTTGCATTTCTGTCCTTGGATACTGGCAGGAATAAACTTATTTGTCTCAAGGGCCTCTTGTGTAAAGTATGGACTACCAGTTCTAAATTAAGAGCAGAGAGCAAACAGTGAGCTGTCATGTGACATTGTATGGTTCAAAAATACATTCTTGGAGGCCTCTGAGGAAGCGATGGGAAAAAGAAGCACTTACTAAAATGAAGCATTCTTATACAGTATAGTCAACTAAATATTTATCTTGCATACAGGTTAAATTACTATAAACTGCTGCTAGACTAGACTAGTAAATATACCTCTTAACCCAATTTGAGACATGCAATATAGTTAAAAGTTTATTGTACAAAAAAAACCCCAAAAAACATGAGCTACATTGAATAGTTTGCAATAGACTTTTCTTTCAACCAGTTATCATTTCGTATGTGGCACAAATTAGATTTTATTAAGTGTGAACTGCATTTATATGACCCAATGAAGTCCAAACTGTGTTCAAGAGATCTGGCATTTTGTTATAATGAAAGATTTATATTTTGAAGGGCAGTTCATTAAAATATGTGTCAATGGCTGCAGCAACAAAGCTGGTATGCCTGCATTTTCAGATACTATATCAGATACTGTATCTTACTTCACAAGTATTTTTGGGTCCGTTCCCTTTCAATTCGAAGATGACCACCAACATTACTTTTGGGATACACCTGACTTAGGTAGGTGCTAAATGAGCATTTTATGTCAGAGATGCTGATAGGCCCCTCCGTGGGGTGACATCCTCTGTCCCGCCTACCAACCCGTGGAGACCATTTTCTCTTTTGCCTCTCACCTAAGGTAAGATAAACTTCTGTAGTATTACACCGAGGGTGTTTTTGAAAGAGCTTTTTCTGAGTCGACCGCAGTTCCCTTGCATTCATGCTGGGAGCTGGTTTGCCACTTTCGTGGAATCAGAGGCTGCAATTTTCTAGCTTCTTTCTTGCTCCTTTCTTTCACAGCCTGCCTCACTTGCGTTTCAGGTATTTACAGTATAATCGTAAATCTCGAAAAACTACTCACTTCTAAATCTTTTGTAGTCATCTTTGTATTACTTTAGTATAAATACATGTTAATTTGGATTCATATGTTGTTTTTTTCTGACTTTATGTGAACGAAAAGACACACATTTGCCCGTTTTCCCATTGGAAATAGTGATATTTTGAAATATCACTGTCCTGGTCACAAAAGCAAAGTCTGTGGGGAATAATAGCCATGTTCTATACTTTTGAGGCATAAGCAATTAGGAAATAACACTTACTACCCAGGAACAAAACATTTTTTTTTTTTTGTTACACAGTGTTAGCTACCTACTGTGTGTAACAAATTACAAAACAGCAACAGTCATTGAAATGTCTATATAAATTACAAATTTATATACATTAAAGACACGAAACGAGTCAGAATGTGTATGGCACTGTTGCATTTTAAGTATTGGAATTCTAAGCCCGTTCTCTCACAATTCAATTTAACGCTGTCTAATCTCGTCCTTTCTGCAGTACCTGACAACTATAAATTCACATTAATATTATTACTATTATTATTATTGTCGAGGATGAATTGTTGTGCACCCATTGCTTACCTGAACATTAGGTAAATCCAAGTACACTTCGCATCTGCTTTACAGCTCTTCTTCCTTCTTAAACGTTTTTGAGATCACGTGGTGCTCACAGACAGAAAAATCACAGTGACACTGCCAGTGAACACGTGTAATTGAAAATTCCTTGAAGCGCGGTCCATATTGAGTTCCGTCTAACAGCGTCCCTCCCTCTGTTTGCCCGTCAGTAACCAATGATACAGTACGTCTTTCTCGTGGCTTAGTGCTGGGAGGTGCACAGTAAAAACAATGGCAGCAATAATACATT
>NW_024471993.1:0-13000 GCF_017654505.1 Polyodon spathula | reverse complement strand
TGAGTTAACTGTCTGGTGGTGCAAAACGCAGACAATTACAAAACAGACAAAACCCAATACACAATACGCTCTTCTCTTTCTGCACGAGAGCTCCTCTCTCGCTCCTTCTCTTTGCTGAGCTTTTACCCAAACGAAGGAAAAGATCAGCGTTACCCTGGCCCCTATATGTAGTCCCGCATGATATCTAGGTAAATGGTTGCAGCTGCCTTATTGCTTGCAGCTGCCTCTCGTTTACCTTTCAAATCAATACGGTCTTACAACAGAGTCACGCTTCTTTCCAGGCTGACCCACTTCCCTGACCCGGAAACGGGCCAGCCCTTCCAGACACTTCTCCTCTCGTTCTTTAGCGCCCTCACAGGTCGGGAGGAAGATTCATCACCAGAACTCATCTTTCCGTCACAGGCACCAACAATTCCTCGCTCTGTTATTTAACAAAGACATGGGATATAGACCAAACTTACACCAGATGTAAATGTATGGTTTTAACTTTACAAATACTCTTGGAAATGTTTTTTAATGTTGCTATTAAGCAGATACATGACAGAGACACAAATCCAGTTTTAAAGAAGACACAAACATGTGTGTTAGTAATTAATAATTATTAAGTGTAAATAATCCAATTACAGAAAAAAAGTAGCATAGGTTTTCATTGTTAGTATGCTTAACTCATTGTTTAATTCTGTAATAACGTTTTCATCTATTTTGTTGAAATGAATGTACACTTCCATCTTTGTTGGAGGAGATTGAGGAAAACTAAATCAATTTCTGTCTCCAGGTTCTACCTGCTCTAGCTGTTACCTGTCTGAAAGAGGTACCACCTTTTTATTTTTATTTTACGTCTTAAACTGGAGAGGATAAAACTGCACAATTCAGTATTATGCTAATATTACCACATTTGAAATACACATTGTGAAATCCCCAATATAGTCATCCCTGCACTATAGAGATAGATATGCTTATTCTCAAACAGTATGGGACTGCAACATCTGGACAATTCCTAGCAGTCTGCTAGGAGTTGAATTAAGGGGTGTGTCCCTTAATATGCCATACTTATAAAAAGTAGGACTGCAAATAAACAAGGTGTATACTTATAAATTATAAATTATAAATTCACCAAGCATCACTGTTAGCCAAAGCAATAAAGGCTGCTGCTGTCCTCGTTGTCTCTGAGACACAACATAATTGCTGTTAGACTTGGCATGGTACATTGGAGAGGCTTAATTACATTTTCATCTTTTCATAATTCCTTTTTTGCAACAACCGAACTTCACAACAAAATAGATAAGTGTATAATGATTGGGATGACAAAAATGTAATTAAAGAAAGGGAACCATGGGATGTTTACCAGCAGCTCTTTGCTGGGTGACACCCCAATCACTTTGTTTGTTATGAGAATCAATTACATTGTTACCTTTTTTACTATAATTTGGTCATTTTATCATGCATTGGCATTCTCCAGTAGTTTAATGTTTAACAGGGCAAAATAATATATACCCAATATGTAATTAAACACTGGGTAATAAAAAATAAAAACAAATAGTAGTTCATTGAGTGATTAAGGAAAATATGCCTTTTATGGTATATCACTGCAGGCTATGCTATTTGAATGATAATGATGACCTCAAAGAGAAATTCTACTGTTTAAGTAATATAAGCTTCAATTTTTTGTCTTTCTCAAAGTCTGTAAAACATATGGAGAATGCTAATATTCAATAATGCACTTTAAATTGAATGCAATGCCTCTCTCTCTTTGTCATCTCTCTCCCTGCAGGTTTTAGGAAATATAAATGCTTATATTATATAAACTTCTCCAAACTTGATATTGATATATATATATATATATAAATATATATATATATATATATATATATATATATATATATATATATATAGCTAGTTTACACCAGCTTTCTCCACTGACGTCTCTGTGTATTTTCAATCAAGGCCACCCAAATGCACAACCAAGCGCAGTACTTATTGGCCGAGCAATCCCCCAAGGCCCGCCTCTCAGCCATTCAGAGAGAGGGAAAGCCCACACACCCTCTTACCCACCTCTCCGTGTCATTGCCATGACTGAGGCGGATCTTACGGTGATGCCGCCCTCATCCTGCAGTACCACGCATATGCCAGACAGTCAGTACAAATCTCCCTGTTACAGGGCCCTTAATCCCTTTCCTCTCTAGGGGCCTTATTAAGCACTGTAGTAACAACTGCCATGGAAACACGACTGAATATACTGCAGGTTTCCCAATTCCTCATCCTGCAATCCAGTAATGTTTTCCCTACTTACTGTAGGAGGTGTCTATAATTCCAACCACCTACAGTCAATTCTCGTTACTAGAACAATGAAAAGTATTATACATATTTTATTATATTGTACAGGTTTATTTTAAACACAGCTGTAAGTGAACTTTTAAAAAGTATACATTGCAATGGAACTGCACTTGAAACCTGCATGTCCCATTCTGGCCACAGCCATTTTTAAACCACAAAAGCAATATCAGGATATTAAGCAAATTAGAAACATTGACAACTTTCATCCACAGTCTGCTGTATTATTATATCCTGTTTTTTTATGGTTCACAAAGTGTTCATGGTGATGTTGAAAGCTGTAGCAACATCTTTAATTTTCTTGTACAGTGGTGCATTATCCTCCACTTTCAAGACCTCCACGTTTTGTCTGCAAGGACAGTACATGTTTTTGAGTGAGCACTATGGCAACTCAAAATGCATCATCTGCAGATCTGTACTCCCCAGACAGCCGTAAAACACAGTACCTAGGCGCTAATGTGGATGCAAGTTAATGCATTCACCAATATACTTTACACCCTCAAACTAGGGCATTTGATTTTATTCAGATGTTTTATTCCCTGGCAGGGCTCCAAAATAATTCTCACAAACAGGAAATTCGAGGAAATAACACATACATATTTCAGTTAGGTCACTGTTAAATGTAATCAGAAAATAACAATTCAAAGGAACTCACTTAAACGTGTTTTTCCTCGTGGAAAAAGTCACTTATAATACACAATACTGTGTACAGCATAGTATTCTATTCACATGGCAAAACAAAACTAGACATTTTTAAAAACAGCTTACAATCTGAGCAATGTCCCTATAAATCTGTTTTTTTTATTTTTCTTATTATTTAAGTGGTCGACTTAAACATGTGCTGTTTCCTCAGTCTCCAAAGTTTCGCTTAATAAAAAACAATAACAATTTGCGATCATACTTCAGCAAGTGTAATAAAAATCAATACCCTGTGGAGCTAGTGATGAAGTGTTCATTTTTCACAGCCAGAAATAATGGCCTTAAGCCACTGTATTACTCGCTAGCAATCACCATGAGAAAAATGAAAACTGATCCTGCGCCTCTCCCTTAGGGATAAATTAGTAAATAATATTTTACTTTCTTCATGCTTTGGTATGAATAATATCTGAAAAGACAATAACCAGTGGTGACTAAGAACATGTAGATGTGTACAAACACAATAGGGTCGATTCAATTAATCTAAACTGCTGTGGATCCAAAAACTCAGTCATTTAAATCTTTGTGTTTAAATCCCTTGAAGATATTTCTCTGAGCCTGCAGAATTGGGAGTGCTATGCAAGTCTTAGGACTAGAAATCTTACATTTCAGCACTTTGCAACAGTCATTTAAGAATGAGTCTCCCTTTAGATAAAAGTGCAAACTTGTTAATTTATGTGATATGGCGTTTCAAAGTGACTGTACATTTTAGGGTAGGCTTTCAAAAACAATAAATCTCAAAGCAAGCAATGAACTAGCCATACAGATACAACTGGTGTGCTACACAAGACCTGCAGATTGAGTTCCAAATGTTTACACCGTAGTGTCAGAGTGGGTCATAATATCATTCTATGCATGAAATTAATAGAATTTAAATATATAGAGGGGGTCTTAAGCCATTTTCTGTGTCTACTTCTTTTCTGGTTGCAAACTCCCCACTGACATAGAATGCTTTTAAAGACAAGTGTTTGATCTTCCCCTATCGCTGAATATATCCTTTGGCATCACAAGCTAGACAGTTTTGGGTGCTTTGACATCTCGGACAGAGGACAGTACCCCTCATAAATACAGCCGATAGGGGTCGAAACCCTAGACCAATTGGGAAAAATGGACGAGAACAACCAATGAGAAACACCCCACGTGGACTTGGGCACAGCCCAAAATAACCAAACTAACCAATCACAGGGTAGAAGTGGGAATCAAAAAACCAGCCATGCAACTTTCAAATGGAGCATGCTCTCCACAAACAAATAATTTTTTTCCACTTCCCCGCAGAAGGGACAGTGCTCCAAACAAGAGAGAGCGCTTCCCATGAAAGCTTTCCATGCTTGCTTCCCATACAAGCTGCCCATGAGCTCCCCACACTTAGTTTTTCCACACTAATGTTCCCCACAGAAGAAACAGTGCTCCAGGCAAGAGAGATCACTGTTCACACAAGGAACAAGTCTTTAAACTTTGACAATCAGAAGGAGTCCTGAGGGAGAAATAGAAGCTGAACTTTTCTTAAGAAAGTTACTGAAGTCATGGGAGCAAAACTGCTAGAATTCACGGAAGGCAAGGAAGAACCAATGTGCTAAATAATGGCTAAAATCATCTTCTGAGGAAGTGCCAACTGTCCTATGAGAGAATGAATCAGTAAATGGGATACTGCATTAATTGGAAAGCGGGTCTTTGTTTCCACGTAGCTGCATGAAACGAACTGAAGCAAAGCCATCAGTTATGCATTATCTGAACTGAGTTACATCTGATCAACGGAACTATTCCCAGTTGGAAAACTGTCGACAACAAAGATAATGTTGCAAGCCTTGGAGATCAACAAGCTGGTCTCCATTTGAAAATAACTATTTGTTTATTGCAAGCCTATGCAATACAATGCATACAGCAAAGTGCCATCTTCTTTCATTGGAATTTCAGATCCATAGAGCTGCAGTATTCATCAACACAGATTGACTTCTTCTGTGATAACTATTCAACATATCTAATATTAAATACTTTATGACTCAAGAAAGTAACTAGTAAATGCTATCAAGTTAGTGGATAAATTGTTCTAGGAATAAAATATAACTTCCTGTTTTAGAGAGTGTAAGAAATGTATTTTGTTTGTTGAAATGTGTAAATGCAGAGAATTAGATCACTGCCCCATTTCTGAGTTAATTAGAATATATAATCAACTGAGGTTGACAACATATTATTAGTTTGGTACATCACGTCTAAACTAAATTAACTAAATTAGGTACTGGAATTGGAAGTTGGATTCCGTTCTGAATGGGAAGTTGAATTAATTCTTATGCATATTGACATGATCGATTACAACGAGAAACAGCTATTGAAAATACGAATGCAAAGTAGACACTTTGTGTGATAAGCCATATTTAATATTAGTATATGAACCATGCATGCTAATGATGTTATGGTCGTTGTAATCGTTTGACTATGCAATCAATGAACTGTATACTATTCATGCTTATATCTAACCAATAGCTTTTCCTTTCTGTAACATTAGTTTCATTGTGCACCCCTGTTTATTCTTGAATAAACTATTGTTTTATATTTCTGACACATTGTGTGAATGTCGGTTATTGTCAAGGGAATCTGAGTTCTACATGATCCAGAACTTAAATATGGTATGTCTCATTTCTTACATTTTGACATTTAAACTGGGTGACTAGAGTCTAATTTATATTTAAATAAACACTCAGCCTGGTGTTCTTTACAGAGTAGCAACTAGTATTGGGAATTGCTGGTTGAATGCAACATCAATAATCATACCATACTAAACAGCTGTTAAAAACCTGTGCTTCCTTGCAACAGGACCCATAATACTGGGGTTTCAATAGTTTGTTCAACCTGACAATACCTTAAAATACTTTGGTCTGAAGCAAGAAAATATCTCTGTCACTGCTCCATGTTCACTAGATTTGGTACACATGCCACCAACAGAGCTGTTGGACTGCACTGATTACTCTGGCATTTGGGATCCTACATGTCGTACATCTCCATTTGAAAATAGTACATTGGGATAGCACATGTAAAACCTATCATAAATATAATTACTTTACCATTAAAAAGTTGAAACAAGATTTTTCCAATGGTTCTGCTGCATATACAACCATAGATCACCAGGGGCGAAGTTACAACTCCCTCTGTTAATAAAGGACAGTGGCACTTTAATAAAGTGACTATTATATATTACCATAATTCAAATGCAGGTTGGAAATAATCAAAAATTGGTTAATTAGTATTGAAATAATCAATGTGTTTCCTATTGCTGGTGTTACAATAACACAACAACAGATAACTATCTACACAGTCTGTTTCATTTCTTTCTCTTCTAATTTACTTTCTCTGACAGCTTGGAAGTTAAAACAGTACCATCAATACCATCTAGGTTACTATATTTACATTTCAACTTTGACATTATGGACTTTGTTTGTGTTGATCAGTGGCAAAAACTCCTAATTAAATCCATTTTGATTCCATGTTGTAACACAATAAAATGTGGAAAAGTCCAAGGGGGGTGAATACTTTTGAGAGCCACTGTGTATTAAAATGGATGTACGGATGTAGTATTTGGATTCAGCTCTCCGAATCCTAAGTATTCGGCTGAATCCAAACCCTGCTCAAAAAGTAGGTATTCGGGCCGAAGCCGAATCCTGCATTACTGTTGCAGTAATAAAAAAAAAAAGAAATCCTTTAAATTATGTTTTTTATGCATTTAGAATAATAATTAGACTCTGTGGAAAGGTACATTAATTAAGAAAGCAAAGTATGTGAAAAATGTTTGCACTGGCATACCTCCTGCCAACTCCAAGCGTCTGGTCGCCATGTGAACTAATCCCAGCAGACTACTGTGCTGCAGAATCTTAGAATTTATATTGAGGAGACACAATTCACTTTTTTTTTTTTTTTCTAGGTTCAAGCATGGGAAATCTAACCTAAGTTCTTTGAATTGTTTGTTGGAAAAATCTAAAGTAAATGTACCCAAACAAATCCCGAAGAAAGGAAAGATCCATTTTCAGCACACTTATCAGAAGATCTTAATTTAGTTTAACTGCTGATTCCAATGAAATAATCAACTTCTGGTAACCTGAAATTGAGATCATTAGTGATGAATCAGCCTTGCTTCATCTCCCAGCTGTGCACAGCAAGTGGACTGAATTAGGAATGCTGCAATTGACCCCAGAAGTTTCCTGGGGCAAGAATAACATAATACAACTGCTTTCTTTCATAGGGTAATAGCATCAGCAGAATGCCATAAATACACTCTTACTATGTCCAGTATGGTGTATTTCATTTCTTCTTCTTCTTCTTTCTTCTTCTTCTTCTTCTTCTTCTTCTTCTTCTTCTTCTTCTTCTTCTTCTGATGATGATGATGATGATGATTAATAAACATGCATATAGTCTTTTATTTGAATTTTTGTGTAAATGCAGTTAATCAAACTTTCATTGTCATACAGTGCTTATGTGTTATTGTTGATAGTTTCTTATTTGTCCAACATTTCAGAGATCAGAATCTTAATTATCCTGTCTGTTCTAGCCATAATATTGTTTGCTTTTTATAGCAGAGCAATTTTCACTTCCCACAACATATCATATATACAGTTAAATTAAAATGGACAATGAGATCTGACTTCTTTACCTTTTGCATTAACATGCACACATTAAACATTTGATAACAGTAAAGACAAATTTTGGCATGTACAAAACCCTCTTCTTTAGTGGTATTATGTATGTATGCATGTGCAAGTGAATACTTGTGTAGAGACAAATTTGTGTTTGCAGCTGAATCCCATTATTATCAGCTGGAACCGATTAGAAACCATTTAAAGAGTATGCTTTCATTGTCGAATCTGGCTTGAGTGGGTTTCTAAAATGTCCTGCAGATCAATGGAGCTGCAACAGTATAAAATAAATGTTAACATGCAGTTCAGTCCATGATCTCCCTGGGGACTCTATTATGCATGGCATCTTCAAAGAAACATTCCCCAGAGCACAACCGTACAGTATTATCGGTAATATGAAGATCTCCTCTCTGTGGTTTTGTTGCTGACTATATATCTAAACTGCAACACAGCAGATATATTCACTTTGCACTTTTAAAGAAGACTACAGGCTTCCGTGGTTGTTGGTTTATGCAATAAAGATTCAGATAAGCTGCTAGATTCAGTGATTCAAAAAGATTGTTGGCAATTACTCCTGGTAGTATATCATATCATCTAGTTTGATGTGAGTATAAACTGCTTTCCAAACTGCTGCTTATTGCAAACATTGTAAAATCAATCTGATCAATAAAATAATAGTTATTTGTTTATTTGACCTACATTGATGTGACTAATGTTTCTTTGAACATGAATTGGGAAAAAAAAAATACTAAACAGTTGACTGCGTACTTGTGAATATTCTCCCATCCAGTAACTGGGTTATTGGCTTCTGGTGATCATTTCCAGAACAGTATCCTCAACCACATGGTTTTTTGCTTAACACAAACCAAATAATTGCAAAATTATTGAACACTATTTTAAACTAATTACATTTTAATAAAAATTACAAAACCAAGCAAGGACAGGTGTGATAGATCATTATTCATTGATAAATTAATAATAGTCTTTAAGTGCTATATTTACAAACTTTAAGAAGTGTTTTGTGAATAAACGTTCATTAAAGCCTGTGACGGGGAACTGCCCCATCTATATGAATGTGTTTGGAACTGGCAGGGAGGGGGTTAAATTTCTCCCTGCCAGAAAAACATGTGAGAATGTGGCTGGAGCCCTAATTGAATAATTATTAATTATTGATTAATTGAGCTCCAGCCACAGGGGATAAAAGCCAGGGGAGAGGCCCTGGCTGGGGGTGTGTTTTTTTTGTTTGGGAGTTTGCTTTGTGTTGGAGAGTTTTTGTGTTTAGAAGAAGAGGAGTGTCTTGTTTTAAAAAAGTTGGATCCTGACTGTTTATTTTCTAAGTTCACTTTGATTACACCATGTAACAATTTTTTTTTTTTTGTTCCTGGGTAGTAAGTGTTATTTCCTAAACATACCTCAAATACAGTATAATCATAAATCTCAAAAAACTACTCACTTCTAAATCTTTTGTAGTCATTTTTGTATTACTTTAGTATAAATACATGTTAATTTGAATTCATATTTTGTTTTTTTCTGACTTTATGTGAACAAAAAGACACACATTTGCCCGTTTTCCCATTGGAAATAGTGATATTTTGAAATATCACTGTCCTGGTCACAAAAGCAAAGTTTGTGGGGAATAATAGCCATTTTCTATACTTTTGAGGCATAAGCAATGAGGAAATAACACTTACTACCCAGGAACAAAAATTGTGTTACGTAGTGTTATTTGTGTTTGAACCTCTTTCTGTTGACACTTGTGCCTGTTTATTTGATTATTTTATTTAATAAAGAACTTTATTTTTTTTTTGACTTTACATTGTCTCTGAGCCTCAGCCCTCTGTCACCCTGCCACAAAGCCCAATTTCACAAGCTTGCAGTTCACAAAAAACATTTTCAAGGAGTTTTTGTGTGTGTGTGTTTAGTTAAAGCACAGTGTAATCTAAGAGAGGGTTTATAAACATTAAAAAACTAAAAAATAATATTTAAAAAAATTCTTAACAGGCCTTATAGTTTGCGAATCGGGCCCCAACAATCTGAAACTGCAAAATTAGGTAGAACAGTCTATAGCATGGCAAGCAGTTTGTATTGCTAACAGAATTTGACAGCAAGTCCTTAATAGGCACTTTAGATCAACAAAGAAAAAAAAGATATAATCCTAAAATATATTAGATTTTATATATTAAGTAATTGTCCAACAGGATATATCATATATAGTAAGTACTAGATATACAGTATCTATATATAGATCACAAATCCTCGGTACGACTGTCCACGTCACTACGTTCAAGAGTTCAAACCAGTCCTTAGGAGTTCCTTCCTTCAGAATGCTCAAAAATTTGGTCTGCTGCTTACCAGGGCAGTGCAGTTGAATACCCTTTTAACCAGTATATTGAAAGGCAGCTAAGCTTTGGTATTATTGGTAATTAAGACGTATTATCTTGCTTTAGGTGTATCCATAATGTGTCTAGCTTTCAGAATATTGGTTTTGGAAAGCCAAAATGTGCTTAAAATGACCTTCAGTCACTCTCATAGTGCTCTTTAAATTGATGTGCTCTTCAATGGTTTGGGCACATTTTAATCAAAAGGATTATGAAAACCAACATCTGTTTTGTACATGATGTCACATTATATAGTGTAATATATATATATATCATATTATACTACTATTTAGTGATATATATATAATATTTTATACTGTTATATATCTATAGACACGTATGATATATTCTATATATTCTTGTGCCCTCTACAAATATATTGAACTGAAGGCCTTTTTTTTTATTGTACAATTCTAGTGCCCTCTACAAGTGTTCAATGCAAAATGAATACTATGCTAAAAAAACAGTTAAATCGGGAGATTTCACAAAGTCTACGTTTACTGATGATACGGCGAAAGATGTGAAATATATTAAACCGAACTTGACGTGCGTTTTAATGTTACCACAAAATAATTACCAGGGTAGGTGAGAACGTGAAAAATTTTGTTTTTATGTCCAAGTCCAAAACTCAAAGGAACGGTTGTTTGGTCCGATACATTCACCGTTGTTATATCGTTCAACTGTACGATTACAAAAAGAGTGGCACCGTTTTTATCACCGTTTTACTCTCTACGATGTGATATATACGATATACATATTATATCTAATATAATATATATATATATATATATATATAAATATATATATATATATACACACACACACAGTACTGTGCAAAAGTTTTAGGCAGGTGTGAAAAAATGCTGTAAAGTAAGAATGCTTTCAAAAATAGACATGTTAATAGTTTATATTTATCAATTAACTAAATGCAAAGTGAGTGAACAGAAGAAAAATCTAAATCAAATCCATATTTGGTGTGTCTTGTTGCTGTGCTCAGTCTTGCCATGGTGTATGACTTTTGACAGTAAATTGTCTTCAGCAACCTCGCCTTGTTAGCTGAGTTTGGCTGTTCCTCACCCAGTTTTATTCCTCCCACACAGCTGTTTCTTTTTCAGTTAATGACAGTGTTTCAACCTATGATCAACCTATGATCATTTGATGATCATTAGCACCTGTTTGGTATAATTGTTTAATCATACACCTGAAAATATGCCTACAAAATCCCTGACTCTGTGCAAGTGTACCAAGAAGAATTGATGCTGTTAAGGCAAAGGGTGGTCACACCAAATAATGATTTGATTTAGATTTTTCTTCTGTTCACTCACTTTGCATTTAGTTAATTGATAAATATAATTTATTAACATGTCTATTTTTGAAAGCAAACTTACTTTACAGCATTTTTTCATACCTGCCTAAAACTTTTGCACAGTACTGTGTGTATATTCTAATATAATATGGCGTATATATATATATACATATATTAGATACGTTTATATATATATCCCCATAGTGTGGTGTGTGTGTGTGTGTGTGTAATGTGTTTTTATAATCTTTAATATAATTTAGAAGTAGTAATACAGTAGTAATTAATTTTGTAGTTTCTCTTTAAACTAGCTCTAAAAGATTCAAAGATTCAAATCAATTTATTAATTTATTTATTTTTATCTTGGTTAACAAATGAATTATTTCAAACTAGTCTTTAACATTGTACATAAAAGTTATGTTATACATTTTACCCACTATTATATGTCCATATTAGGGGACAAATAGCCCAAAGGGGACATAAAGAGTCTCAAGAAATAGGTACTGCAATTGTATGATTTTTTTATATTCTGGGCTTACAAGGAGATAAGTGGGGACCAAGTGACTATACAGCCCATGGGAAGGAAGGAAGGAAGGAAGTGTTAAAAAATAACCATTGATACTGGCTTCTGACACTAATTCTGCTAGTTTCATTCAACATCACGGCCAAGTTAATGAAAATCAATGCTTCTCTTTGATTTCTAACTTCATCCATTTTCTATTTGTACTTCTCCCCAGGGTTCTGCTTCTTAGCATCTACTGCTTAAACTGCGCAGAGGAAGCTTTAGATCTGAACTTTTAGTACTGCAGTAATGTCCCAGCATACAACCTCATACAGAGAACAGAAGATGAAGCATTTTGATGGCCTTTTTTAAAGCTTCACAAAATTGTCTAAATGAAGAGATTTCTGAGTCAACATAAACTTCTAGGTCTTTTTCATAGATTCATTTTTCAATTTCAGTATCTCCCATATGATATTATGTCACTCCCATTTTGAGGTTTCTCCTCTAATCAGTAATTTTTGTGTTCTACATGTTAACCACTCCCTAATCCCTGTGCGGTAAGTTCACAGTACGCATGGATTAGGGAGTGTTTAACATGTAGAAAACAGGAAGTACTGATTAGAACAGAAACCTCAAAATGGAGTGACATAATATCATATGGGAGATACTGAAATTAAAAAAAGGACTATGATAAAGACCTAGGAGTTTTTGTTGACTCAAAAATGTCTTCATCTAGACACTATTTTGTGAAGCTTTAAAAAAGGCCATCAAAATGCTTCATCTTCTGTTCTCTGTATGAGGTTGTATGCTGGGACATTACTGCAGTACTAAAAGTTCAGATCTAAAGCTTCCTCTGCGCAGTTTAAGCAGTAGATGCTAAGAAGCAGAACCCTGGGGAGAAGTACAAATAGAAAATGGATGAAGTTAGAAATCAAAGAGAAGCATTGATTTTCATTAACTTGGCCGTGATGTTGAATGAAACTAGCAGAATTAGTGTCAGAAGCCAGTATCAATGGTTATTTTTTAACACTTCCTTCCTTCCTTCCTTCCCATGGGCTGTATAGTCACTTGGTCCCCACTTATCTCCTTGTAAGCCCAGAATATAAAAAAATCATACAATTGCAGTACCTATTTCTTGAGACTCTTTATGTCCCCTTTGGGCTATTTG
>NW_024471992.1:7325-12502 GCF_017654505.1 Polyodon spathula | reverse complement strand
AAGTTTTGTTGAAAAGTATTGATGTTTGGGCAAATTACAAGGCATTGTTTCACCTGAGTGATTTCAATGACATAATACACGTTTATTATCAGGGTCTTTATAAGCAATAATGGACACTACTCTTGGTTTAATTAATCAAAATAAATATTTATAAATACAATAATAGTTACTCATTTCATTATTATCAGTAATAATAGAAAAAAATGTACCTGATATATTTAGTTCATGAAATAGTATATGCTTATATCCACTAGTTTCTTGATATTTATAAATGTTGTAGTAACATATATATTAAACACGAGACAGAATAAATGTTCTAATATAATTATAAGTCAAATCAGATCAGATTTACAGTGTTTTCCTTTTATTTTTTAAATTTGCGCTAAACAAGTTTCTGTGACGTTTTGTTTCTGCTTTTGTCTTTTTCTGGCTGCTGTAAACAGTCTCCGCCCTTTAGACACTAAATGCCCTACTCAGTGACATCACTATCAGGAAGTGAATGTGAGTCCCTCCACTGTCCATTCATGTGTGTTTCAAGCCTGTACTGCAAAGTACGGTGGCCCTGTAAGTCATCAAAACAAAGTGCTTTTTTGTTATCGTGTTTGCACGATCGGGGTCCTTAAAGGGTTAAATGCATAAATTACTTTCAATGACATAAGTTTAAATTAAATTCCTATTTGACTACTGCTCAGTACTTCAGGACTGTCTTCTTTTTACCAGCCTCTTCAGCGTCATCCAATAATACTCAGTGTGATTTAGAAATGTGATATAGAACAAAAGATTTGATGTATCCACCATAGTGTTAAAACATGTAATATAAATCATCATCATTGCATTCTAGGGGTATAATAATGGTATATAATAACTGGTGAGCAATTTTTTTCAATGGGCTCATCCAGTTGATACTTCCTGTAATATATGGCTGGTTGATACGGGAAACACGCGCTCATTAACACCAGCAACAGAGCGCGACCCCAGCATGACCCCAGCACGAGCTGTCAAACCTCACATAGTTGCTGTCTGATAAATGAGAATGTAATACCCACCCTTGGGGTGGGATATATACAGGGTGTTTTACAAATTTAACAGCATAAGTATAATTCAGAACTTAAGTAAAATACACCTTTTATATAAATATGTAAATGCATCTACAGGAGGTGTTGAAACTGTTCACCATTGGCATTTAAACACTGCTGACATCATTCAATCCAGTTCCAGTACACAGCTCGCAGCTGCTGCTGAGGTTCTGGACAGAACCGGTCTCCCTTCATTTCTGCACTAACTTATGAATGGCTGGCTTTGATGATGGCTCCCCATATTCCTCAACAGGATATTTTTCTTTAAATAATTCCTCGGCACACTGTTTTTGTATGATTTTCTAAATTTTACCAAACACAGTATATATTTCAACCAAAAAAAAAAAAAAAAAACATGTTGCTTTGACCCCCCAAAATTATTTCCTCCCAACACAAGGAATGTTTTTTTCCTTTAAATATGCCCTTCGGCACATTTTTTTATGCATTTTTTTTTTTTCCAGTATATAATTTCCCCAACTCAAAATTTGACAGTAAAAAATTTAACAGTAAAAGAACAGTAAAACACTCAACTGAAATCATTCACCTTATTACAGCTCCCATATGTCAGTCAAGGTCAGAGCTATCACATGACTATTGTTAGATTCCACTCTGTTCATATATATATAGGGATAAGGAAAAGGAAATCAAATATTCAAATTTATTATTCTGTAATCTTTTAAATAAAACATCCTCTGTGTGTGTGTGTGTATGTGTGTGTGTAGATAACACCATACTACCACTTAATTTCTTTCTGTGATGACGAATTGTGCATGTAGGTAACTACATTTACTACATTCGTTCCACCACACTTATACCTTTCATGTCATAAAGCCAGGCAGCAGAAAACCTGATAGAATACTACTGGTAAATATAGATTATAGTCATATTATATGTATATAGTGTGTGTGTGTATATATACACACATACATACTTAACTTTCTTCTGTGATGAAGGAATTGTGCATTAGGTAATGCTATATTTCTTCACCATGGTTGCCTTTACCTTTCATTTCAGTAAGCCCAGGCAGCAGAAAACCTGATAGATCTACTGTACTTATATTTATCTGTAGTCATTTAATATGTCTGGGGGGATGGTTTATAAATCTGCTTGACTTTTATATTTCAACTTAACTAGTATTCTTTTTTGCTCTGTTAAAGCCTTGTGAATGTGGCCCAGTATCTGCTCAACATTTTCATAACCATTAGCATGGTTATGGGTTAGTTCCTGTGTCAACATCACATTTGCTAAACAACATTTTAATTCTGCATGTCAAGAAGAACACAACTGATATTTTCAGTTTAAACAACCAATAGAATTTTTTTATTTTTATTTTTTTTCCTGGAAGTTACCCGAATGCACCAATCAAAGTGACAATTAGAAAAAGTTGCCCTTTAAAAATATTATTATTATATTTTAGCGCACTACACTAATAATGTATTGGAAAACAAGGTAAAATATTCTGTTTAACTACAATATTCTGTTTAATTACCACAGTAAACTTGTACATAGATTGCTATCACCAACAGTAAAACATGTCTGAAATAATTAAAGCCTAAAAAAATGCATGGTTTTCCTTTTTTTTCTAGTTTTATTCAGTGCTTGAAGCAGATGAGGATATGATTTTTATGCATGTGGATGAACCAGGAGGTAGGTATTGTTGGCACTGATTCAAGCTTAAGGATTTTATTTTCTAAATGCAAACAAGATGGTGTTAACTGGTGCTATTGCTTCAGAGAATTGTTATTTTGAATACCAAGATGTAGATTTAAGAGGTGCGTTAGTGTGAAGAGAAAGTAGATTTTGAGACTGATGAATGGTGATTGATTTACTGATTTATATACAGATTGTTCAAAACCCTGTTCAAAAAGTAAATATACTATAGCATCAAATAACGCCCCATGAAGCTGACAGCTTTTTCTTTTTTTCCTAATTAATTTGTTCTTATTTATTATTAAAACAAAAAGCTATTCTTCTCATAAACTGTCTTTATTTGTTTTTTCACTGTTGTAGACACTGACTTTGGCATGGTGTACACATCGGATGACCGTGGTGTCCTTTACTCAAAGTCACTGGAGCGTCACTTGTTTGCAGCCAGCGGAAAAAGTGACTTTACCAACATAACCTCACTTCGTGGAGTTTATCTTACCAACGTCCTCGATGAAGGTATGGAACTCTGAGCTTTTCACAACATTCGGAATGTAATTCATATGATTTATTGAATTAAATGTGCAATGTCAGTTGTTTCCGTTCGTATGCTGTGTGTCACATAATATGTGCAGATTATTTGTGAAATTGCTAAATTTTTAGGATCACATTTGACCAAAAAGATCAATTGTTGACTTTGCTTTCAGGTATTGTTATACTCTACGTATGTGCTTATTTCAAAACTGCCCATACTGCATTAGATCTACATAGCAAAAAGATTCAACAGTTATAACAGTTATTGTTTTAACTGTAAGCACTTGGTAATATAAGATTTTCTGTTTGTTATCGCTTCACAAGCTCCATGGTCTGCATGCTTGTGCATTAATGTATAAACTGCTGACAAGCAGCAGCTCTCACCGGCAGGGCAGCACTACCTGTTTTTCCAGTTGTTCTGCATAGTGTAAAATAAACACAGCTAACTAGTTTCTCTGTGCTTTAGGCCAGATTGTAACTGACACACACAATGCAACACAGAAAATCTCCAGTAATTTCTTGATTTAAAATAAATAGTTGTATGAAATAAATATTACTTCCTCTCCACGATCGACTCTATGTATGACTTTAGATGGATCATTTGACAGGCCACTCAGCTAAAAAGAAAGTTACAGTAACTTACAATCTATTTTTAAATATCTTAGCCATCAACCTAAGGGTGTAAAGTCACTTTATTTAGAAGATATTTCCATTTTCCAGCTGCCAAGAGTTTTCAACAGAGTAATGACCTAAAAAAACTAAAAACTACATAGCTGCCTTTTAAGAACAACAATAAATCATTTTTATCTTTATATTTGTATGTGTACTGAATTAACCCATTGCGGTCCTGTTTTGGACCAGGTCCAACACTACAATTTTCCCCTTCCAGTCCGATGTCAGACCCTGTCTGATATCATCAAAAAGACGTAAAGCACAGGTCTGTAGTCATTTTTTTCTCTGGAAAAAAAGCAGAGAAAAGCTTTCAATGGCAGAGTGAGACCGATAGGAGCCGAGAGAAGCCGAAAAAAGGGGGCGTATCTGAGCAATACACATAGCCCCTGCACCACAGAGATAACATGGACATAAACAAACAAGATAGCTGCTTCCGCATCCAGCGCTCAAAGAATATCACAGACATTTGCAGAGCTTTTTGAGATGTTATAGTAATAAAATAATGACTTGGATCGCATTATTGAGGAGTTTGGTGATAAAACGAGTGATCAGGAGAGGATTTATCAGTATGCACAACTATGAAGAGGTATGTGAAAAATACAGTGAACATCCGGGTGGGGGGTTTGGCTGGAGATGCAGTACTGAATGTCCTGTTAATATACAGTGCTTTTTAAACCTGTTTTACTGTGAAAAAAAATCCTTTTAAGCAGTGTATGTAAAATAAACAGCTCGTGTGAAAATAAATTGGATTGCAAAGGGTTAAGTACTACTTTTAGGTTTTGCTTGTTTAGTACAGAATAACGTTTGTGTTCTCAGGAAGTACAAGGGCAAATCACAAGCTAAGTGACTTGAGTTTGAAAAAAAAATCATGAAATGCTAGATAAAACAAAAATGTATTTGTCCTATTGTTCCAGATGGCAGCATTCGGTCTGTTATAACCTACGACAGAGGAGGAGAGTGGAATCCCTTAAACAAGCCAGCTGATGTTAAATGTGCATCAGATAACAAGAGGGTTAGTAGTACATTGGGATACTATGCAATAACCGTCAGTTCATATAGTTAGTGCTCTGTGGCTACATCTAAGCATGTTCAAAGTGGTTTCTCACACTATCCTTGTGGTTGTTGACCTGGGAGCAAAGCCATCACTTTGAAGACTGTTTTGATGACTGAATTGTTTATTTTTCTGCCTTACACACCTTATACAGAAAAGCACAACATGACCTAACACTGACAATCCAAACAATAATACAA